>NW_022196899.1:38304234-38324681 GCF_008632895.1 Mastomys coucha | reverse complement strand
TCAGATACAGTTATGACTCCTGATTACAGACCCTTGGTCTCCTGATGCTGGTTATGATTGGATTAGACAAATTATTGAGTACACTTTCCTATGGGAGCTGCCTTTTAAATACTATAATAAAATACTAAAACATCTACAGTATTGGGATCAAATGGTTGTTTTGACTCTCAGTATTTGAGTTTCTGATTCATTATTAATTGACTAACTAATGCCATTACTAATTATGTGTATAGATGTTCTACTACAATTACTTACAAGTTAGAATCATTTATCACTGAAGCTGGGAATTATAACAAATAGCAATAAAGAATTTACTAAACAATGTGAAGGGAAACTTCATCTGGGTGCTATAGATAATTTCCTATTGTAAGAAATTGCCTCCAAATTTTGGTACCTCTTTCCACAGATCCTGAGGTTATATAGGAGGTAAATCCCAGGAATGAGATTAAGTAATTAATTAGGGATATGTCACTTACTCTGATATATTGAGTATTATACTCCATTGAATGATTTCTAGAGTAACAGGAGCTTTGTGGTCCCATTTCTACTCAGGACTCCAGCATCTCTACCTTACCTATAACAGAATATTTTATAACTCCATTGCATAGGGTCACAAGTGTGCTTTGTGCTCCTTGTGTTCCAGAATGTCACAAGATTGTTACATGGATTCATACTATATTAGATATTAAATGTGTCCCCACGGTGGGTGGAAAGATGGTTCACTGTTTAACAATACTATGTTCCATACACAGAACACACATGACTTGCAACAATCTTCATTCATTCTATTTCTAGTGAACCTGACACCTACCTCTGAGTTTTGTGGGTAGCAGTTATAAGTGTAGTACACAGAAATTCATACACAATTTTAAAAATTCTATAGTGAGAATTGATTACCTAAATATATTTTAGGTAATGTTTTAGCTGTATATGCTTGTTCTTTTGAATTCAGATTATACTATGAGCTGGACTACAAAACATTTACTCTGATTTTCCTTTGTATTCAGAGTTTTGTAAGTAACATTGCTTGTCAGTCAACAGTAAAATTCTCCTTTTTCTATTATATTATTCTACTGAAGATGCCAAACCCAAACTACCTCCTGCTCAAAGAGCTCATCCATGTGCTATCAAAAATTAAAACCTCTACCAGGAATCACTTAGACTCCTACATGTCATCTGTCCACATAGCCCCTCATGTACTGTGGGATACAACTTGCAGTCACTCATTATTTGGGAGAGACTTCTCAAAAAAGGTAAGCAGATCTGTTTTTTTCCCTTTTGGAACAAATTCCTCATTGTGATCTAGGAATTGAGAATACCTTGGAAAGGTCACTGATATTAAAGAATACCTTAGTATTGCATTCTTCTGTAATGGGGGATACATTGATCTATTTCATTAATTTGATCTAAGCCATTAATTTTATTCACTCACAGTTACTCTGGCAGCATATCAGTTCTGTAATGTTATTTTGTTTTAGTAGTCCTTCCATTCTTTTCAATATATATAAAATTTTAACTAGGTTAAGTTGCAAAGATTATAGAATCTTCATTTCAGACAGACTTCTTGTCACAAGTTCATGTCTGCTTGTAGGAACTACTATTTTCCTCATTAGTTTGGATTTCAATTTTTTATTGATTCCAATTTTGTAAACTATGTGAAATGACAGAGGATCTTGTTTTTGCCTTATTGTGTTACAGATATCTGGTATACAAATCATGATTGACAACTGTATACATATATTTGGAGAGGATGACTCTATCATTTGTAATGACAATCAAGAGAGGTCAGATGATATAAAGACTTCAGTAAATAATGCTGGTAAGTCACCTGCTATGAGCAAAGCCATATATATGGCCACAGTGAGAAAACCTCAACTGCTAATACTGAAGAATTAAAAATTTCAACTGCTGCTCCTCAGGAGGAAGGTTCTATTGGTTAACAGAAGTTTTAATTAGTCATCAGAAAGATGGATAGATGATGATGTTCCCTGATTACTTAAATTTGCAAATATCAGAGAAGCCTTGTGGTATATCATGATTAATTAGAGTATGGAAAAAGTTATTTTTAAACAATACTTTAATTAAATGATATAAGTATATATACATAGGTGTACATATGGATAAATGTGTATTCATACTTAAATACATGTATGTATGACAGAGGGAATCCTTATTTAGCCCCTGTAAGAATTACAGACCATTACCTGTTATATTTCTCCCCTTTTTTTCCATGGCCCATAAATCATGTAGGATATCTTGGATATGAAATTATCTTTAAAATGATCACTAAGAAACAATTATTTAGTTTAAAAATCCATTAAACATACTACAAGATTAAACCATGTGCCAATAAGCTTTGTTATCCTTTTGCAAAAACACTAAGGTTTGCTTAATTTCATTTGAGAGATGAACTTGCCAAATACTTAGCATTTGCTAGAAATATTAAGTTGCACATGATCCACTACAACACATATGTGAAGAATCACAAAGAGGATAAAACATACCTGATTTAACAGGTCATACCATGCAAAGTTGTTGCTGTCCAGCAGCAACGTTAAAAGGGGTAGGGTACCTGGAATATGGAGTTAGAAAGAAATAGGAGGAGATAAAAAGAGATAGGAGGAGGCAGGATAGCCATACCTTACTCACGTGGGAGGATAAAAAATTAGACAGCACGAGCTGTGGTCACTCAGTCATCTTCACTTTAATGCCATGTTTGTCCCAGCCAACAGTTAGAAAAAGTGAGGTAAATCCCTCCCACAGGTTCGTCAGCATACCAGTCCAATCAGCGACTTCTTTTTGTCTCTGGGGAGGTGGGACTTCTGAATGTAACTGGAACCAGGTTGGAGGCATGGCAAATAGCAGGAAGTGGGCAGAGAGGTGTGGTTATAAGAGGCAGGCCTCAAACCAGGAGGGTTACACAAAAATCAGATATATTAACTCAAGTAATTCTTTGTATAAAGTTCAGGGAATATACTGAAAACTAGTATTATCTGAAGCGTGGTGAATCTATCACCTGAAAATTTTGGTCTAAGGATGACATTTTTATGTTTCATTTAACAGAGGACAATGAAACAACTTCAACATAAAACTTTCCACAATGGAAAGTTCTTCATCTCAGAAGAATTAGCTAGTCATTCTAATTCAGCATTCCCTTCTACCTCATACTTAAACATAGCAGAAGAGATTAGTACAAGAAACAACTTCATTATTATATTTAACTGTATTATTTGTTACAAATAGTTTATCTCATTATATTTAACTTGAGTATTACATATTACTATCTATTATAATAATGATATTACATTATATTATTGCTTATACTTCAATGTGCCCGATTTATACCTCTATAGTTTTGGGGAAATGGCATTTTCATTATTCTCCTCTGTTACTCAGGCACCTGTATTCATTTAACAGATCCACTAGAATCACTTTATTAATTTTTACTTCCAAACTACAATCAAAATGGCATTATAAGTACTGCTCAATAAGTGAACGTTGGGGATTTATCTGACCAAATTCTTCCAGATTCTCACCATAAAGCAATCCCCATGGCTAAGAATCAACTTCTTAAGGAAGGAAGCAAGGCAAAGCATGTAATTTCAAATATAAAAGTAATTAAGTTCACAGAGGAGGGAGTAAGCAAACTAGTTACCATACCTATGTACTAAAAAAGAAATATAAAGATGCAATGCTTTTGAATATTCTTATTCTGGTAATGTGGTAAGATAGACAATGCACAGTATATTCCATATGAGCATAAATTCAACAAGAGCATAAAGGAGAAGTTATTTTGGTGAGGTCCCTAGAAGACAGATAGAACAATGCCTTATAAAAATCCAAACTTGAAGGAAAAAAGATGTTGTTTTCTTAAGTGTGCTGGTGAACCTAGATAGTTGGAAAAGTAAATTACAGGTCTTCAATTTTCCCTTTGGATTTGTTTTCAACAGACGATTTAAAGTTATTGTTCTTTGCTTTGTTTATGTCACAGCAGTGTTTTTTGTACTCCTGGTTAGGATGGCAAAAAAGAGTAGAATGCATGCTGGATACTTGCAACAGGAGACAAGTTGTACAAAGACTATGAGAAGAACAAGGAAATTTAGGACTAGAAGAGAAGTGACAATTTCTATACTTGGGATGTTAGGTCATAAACAACATATGCAAGGGAAAGATATTCCAAGTTTCTAGAACCTGAACCTGAATGGATTATTGAATATTCTCAGTATTGAACAAGGTCATATAAAATAGAAGAGGTGGTTGTTTTGTTCTAGTGGTCATATTTGAACAAAAGGTGAAAACATACAGATAGAGCCTTATCTTTTTCTTTTTTTTTTTTTTTTCGCTTAATGAGGCAAACAATTTGTAGAAATTAAAGCAGAAATGGAGATTGTTAAAATAATGTTAAATAAACTAAATATTAAAATTGTTGTAAGTAAAGAAAGGCAATCACAAATGAGTAGAAGATGTTATGTAAAATAATTACATCAGCAAAATGTAGGAACTGTACAAAGAACATCACAGAAATTCTACATCTGTAGACTACAATAGCTCAATGGGTATTTGGCTAGAGGCACTCAATGAAAGACTTGCATAAGCAGATAAATCAGTAAACTAAAAGCAGGTCATTTGAAATTATGAAGCTGGTGAGGCAAAAGGATAGTGAAAAAGAAAATTAAAAATAGCCTCAGGGATTTCCAAGTCATCATCAACTAGACCCATGAGGACTCTTGGAAACTTCTAGGGAAACAGAGAGAAAAGCCCAACGAGACCATCGGAAGAAATGACATCAAAATACTTACCAACATCCATACTGCAAGTAGCTATTCAAAATACTAAACTCCAAGGGACAAAACCCAAAGAACTGAGCCATGTCATACAAGGAAACTATCAGAAGTCACAAATGGTACCTTTAAACATCAGAAACATCAGAAGTGATGTGATCTGTATGGTTAAAGAAAGGTCTTTAATATACTATCAGAAAGTATACAGGCAGAAATTAGTTTATTATCTCATTTATTTGCAGATCTTTAACTAATGATGCTGAGGATAGAGAGATAGCTTAGTGATTGCAAGCACTTACCTGGCATATGAGCCAGGTTCAGTTCCCAGAAGCCACACAGCAGAGCAGTGTGTAATTATCAGTAACTTAAGTTTCAGGTAATGTGGAATTCCGTTCTGGACCCAACAAGAATCAGGCATGCATTTCATGCATATGTATGTATGGAGGCAAAACATTCAAACTAAAAAACAAAACAAAACAAAACAAACCTCATATCTGAACAATGTATATTTTATAATGATTGAAATACAGTTAAAACAATGTGAGGATGACAGCAGGTACATAGCAATATGGGTATTTTTAGAGAAAAAAAAATCTGCTGTGGAGAATGAATAAAGGGATACATGGAAGTAACTGGGAAAGGGATTCTCCGTTATTGCAGGATGTGGTATAAATATAACAGGGAATTATAGTTTGAAGAAGTAGATGGGATTTGGCTTTATATGATGTTTTTTGTTCTGATTTTACCATCACGTCTGAAGTGCTCCCTTTCTTTGTTGAAGGACAGTCATTGAGCCTGAAGGTTTAGGAAACTAGTTTGGTATAATAACTGACTGTGGGATGGGAACTGTATGTTGTGTGACTCTTCCTGGAGAGGTTTGAGATCTGACTTAATTGCACACCAATGCCACAATCGCATCCATGTCTAGCTGGCTAACCAGTGAGTTATCTGTGTTAAGTATATGAGAGAGGGGGACTCAAAGGCACTGTCATCACTAAAGACTCCACACAGCATGGGCTTTGATTCATTTTTTATTGGTTATTTTATTTATTTACCTTTCAAGTGATATCTCCCTTCCAAATTTCCCCCCAGAAACTTCCTATCCCTTCCTCCCTCCCCCTGCCTCTATGAAGGTGATCCCCCAGCCACCCACCCACTCCTGCTTCAGCGGCCTAGCGATCCCCTATCCTGGGTCATCAAGTTTACACAGCACCAAGGGGCTGCCCTCCCAGTGATGCCAGATAAGGAAATCCTGTGATACATATCTATCTGGAGCCATGAGTTCCACCTGTGTACTCTTTGGTAGATAGTTTAGTCCCTTGGAGCTTGTTTTGAGGGGGGAGGGAATTTCTGGTTGTTTGATATTGTTCTTCTTCCTATGGGGTTGCAAACTCCTTCAGCTACTACACTCCTTGCTCTAACTTCCCCATTAGTGTCCCACACTCAGTCCAGTGTTTGGCTGTGTACATCTGCATCTGTATTGGTCTGGCTCTGTCAGAACCTCTCAGTGGACAGATATACCTGGCTCCTGTCATTAAGCATTTCTTGGCATGTCTAGATTTGGTGTCACCAGATGGGATGGATCCCTAGGTGAGGCAGTCTCTGAATGGTCTTACCTTCTGTTTCTGCTCCACTTTTTGTCCCTGCATTTCCTTTGGACAGGAGGAACTCTGGATTAATATTTTTGAGGTCAGTGGGTGGCCTCATCACTCAACTGTGGGGCATGCCTATCCATTGGATATGGTCTCTACAGATTCTATCTCCCCTTTGTTGGGTATTTCAGCTAAATATCTCTCTGTTGGGACCTGGGAACCTCTTGGGTCTTTGGCATCTGGGAAGTTCTGGTGGCTACCAACATTTACCCCTCCCCCACTGCTACTCACCTACCTTCAAATTGCTAACCCTTTGTACTTCTCCCCTATCTCATTTCATGTTTCAATTTGCCCTCCTTTTCCCCTTCCCCTACTCTTTCCCTCCCAGATACCTCTCTCCCTCTCATTCCCAGAAATTATTCTGTTTCTACTTCTCAGTAGTCCTGTAGCATACACACTTTGGTGTGATCTTCTTTCTTCTTGGGTTTCATCTTATCTGTGAGTTATATCGTAGGTATAAGTACATACCATGTATGTTCTTTTGTGACTGGGTTATCTCATTCAGTATGATATTTTCTAGTTCCATCCATTTTCCTGTGAGTTTCAGGAAATCATTGTTTTTAATAGCTAAGTAGTACTCTGGTATGTAAATGTATCACATTTTCTCTATCCATTCGTCTGTTGAGGGACATCTGGGTTCTATCCAGCTTCTGATTGCTCTGGCAGCATGTGTATAGTGGAGGATTGAAATTCGATCATCAATGGGAGGAGAGGACCTCAGCCCTGTGAAGATTCTGTGCCCCAGTGTGGGGGAATGCCAGGGCCTATAAGCAGGAGAGGGTGGGGTGGCAGTCATGGGGAGTGGGGAGGCAGCTGGGGTTTGTTTTTGTTTGTTTCTTTGTTTTTTAGAGGGGAAACTGGGAAGGGAGAAATTTACATGTAAATAAAGAAAATATCTAATAAAAAAAAAATAAAAATAAATAAATAAATAAATAAATAAATAAATAAATAAGGCTGTTATGTCCTCGTTATACAATGAACCATCTTTTGGGTATGTGTCCAGGACTAGTGTAGCTGGGTCCTCAGGTAATACTATGTCCAATTTTCTGAGGAATCACCAAAATGTTTTCCAGAATGGTTGTACAGCTTGCAATCTTATCAAAAATGGAGGAGTGTTCCTCATTCTCCACATTCTTGCCAGCATCTGCTATCACCTGACTTTTTGATCTTAGCCATTCTGACTGGTTTGAGGATAGCAAAAACTATTCTCAAAAACAAAAGAAAGTCTGGGAGAAACACCATCCCTTACATCAAGCTGTATTATAGAGCAATAGTGATAAAAACTGTATGGTGTTGGTACAGAGACAGACAGGAAGATCAATGGAATAGAATTGAAGACCCAGAAATGAACCTACACATCTATGATCACTTTAACTTTGACAAAGGAGCTAAAACCATCCATTGGAAAAAAGACATTTTAAACAAATAGTTCTGGTTAACTGGAGGTCAGCATTTAGAAGAATGCAAGTCAATCCATTTTTACCTCTTTGTACAAAGTTCAAGTCTAAGTTTATCAAGGACCTCCACATAAACCCAGAAACACTAAAAGTAATTGAAGAGAAAGTGGGGAAGAGCCTTAGGCACAGGGGAAATTTTCTGGAAGAGCACACCCAATGGCTTATGTTCTAAAATCCAGAATCCACAAATGGGACCTCAGAAAATTCCTATCTGTTAGATCTGATTTTTTAAAAGTTTTCAAGTTTAGGCATTATACCATCATATCATCCATTTTACCATTTTTAACATAATTATTCCATTGATCTTGGAGTTAGTACCTAAACTGCTATCATAAATTTCCAACTAACTAAGTTACTAAAGATTTGGTTATTTCTTCTTAAGGCAAATCATTCCATAAATAATATGGCAACTTACGTTGTTTTATGTTATGAGGATCACTTCAGAGAGGGTTATATTATTAAAATCTTTATGTAGATTAAAATTTATTGTATGGTATATTTAAATATAAATAATCAAAAATTAGAATAGATAAAAACCATGACTACCTGAATATAAATTTTCTCTGTGCTTGTGTCAACAAACGTAAAATTTTCCCTAAATTTTGTGTTCTCTCAAGTCCATAGAATTTGAATCATATTAGTGGAGACTTTTGTCTAGTATGACACTAATTTACATGGAACAATTTTTCAAGAACTCTGTATTGTATAAAATAAGTTTCTTTAAACCATAGCATTGAAATAATAGCATTTATATTAGACTTTCTATCCTCCAAATTCCAACATTAAACATTTCTCAACCTATGATTAAATCTTTAAATCTGTATGTGATTGCAGAAGAGCCTCAATAAAGCACACTTATTCCAGTAAGCTAGCTTTCTATACCATACTACTGCCGGGTCTGCAGAAAGCTCTTGGGAGTATTTGTTGAAATTTGTATTCTTCACTTTTGCCTCTACCATCTGAACAGCAGTAGTTTGCTGCATATCATAATAAGCCCTGTGAGTTACATTATAATACAAAGTTTAAATATCATTGTGCCATACTCTGTTACTGAAAACTTTACTTGATTCTGTGTTCAATACCTAAGAGATCTCAACTCTTGATTGGTGAAAAGATCTTACAAAATTAAGTCATAAGCATATTCTGTTTTTAGGATAAGTATTTTGGTCCTGCCAAAAATCAATAGATAAATTGGAAAACTCAAGAGAGAAACATAGGCTCTCCCTAGAGAAGCTATGAGAGTGCAGCATAAATAAAATATCAGCCTGTTCAAGGTAAACTGTTGTAGTTTGCTGATATACAAGGCTCTTGTCAGTAGGTGCATTCAGCTGCAGAAGGAGTAAGACAGCGTCATCCATAAGTCAAGCTTGATATCTAATGGAAAGAAAATAGAATTTGCAAGTGCCACCAGTCTGTCCAGTTTTGTTTTATTTTTAATGACAAGCCAATCTGTTGTGTGTCTAGCATGTTATACTAACCAAGACAAAATCATGATAGTAAAATCTTCACTGTGGAGAGAGAGAAAAATAGAAAGGAAAAATGACATAAAGCATCCTGAACAGAAACATGCTGTTTCATGTGCTAAACTAGTGTAGGAAACTTTGAACGTACAAAAGCATCAGTTTTATTTTTATTTGTATAGAGGAAATAGAATCTGGAAGTATTTTAAAATGTGAAGCACAATATAAGCAGATAGATCTTTTTCTATTTGCTTTTAAATGTTTACTTACAGTGTTGCAATTGTTTACATGTTCTTTATTTTTGGAGGCTTCACATACATACAATATATTTTGATCATATTCAGACCATGCTTCTCCTAAAAATGTGGTTGTTTGTATACTATTGGACCAGGGAGTGTCTCTATTAGGTGTAGCCCTATTGGAGTAGGTATGGAGAAAGTATGTCACTGTAGGTGTGGGGCTTTGAGACTCTATCCTAACTTCCTGGAAGCCTGTCTTCTCCTGTCTGCTTTTAGACCAAGATGTAGAATTTTCAGCTCCTCCAGTCCCATGTCTGCTTAGATGCTGCCATTTCAGTTTTTTCATAACTTGTAGTGTTCAGTTTGTGTTGTCTGTTTCCTTACGTGTGTGACAGATCTACTGGAATAAAGTCAGTTTTCCTGGAGCCACTCATTAAAAAACTGATTTTTGCCCAACAAGGATATAGTCACCATAAAAGTCGTCATATAAACAAGTATGTGGGTGAGAGAGAGGTTGGGGTGCTGCCATTACAGGAATACTTTCAATATTTCTCCTCTCTTTTCCTCACCTTTATATTTTACTCTTTCTATCCCTTCCTTTCTCTTTTTTCTCTCTGTTCCCTTCTAGGTTCTCATCTCTCATGTATCCCAAATTGGCCTCAAACTACATAGCCAAGTAGGGACTTCAACTCCTCATTATCCAGCATCCATATCCTTCCCACTAGGATTGCAAGCCTGTGCTACCCTACTTTGTTCATGCTATCTGGGGGCTCTGTTCTTGCCTGTGTACCTGTTAAGTAAGCACTCTACCTAATGAGCCCTATTCCACAGCCCCTTCTCACAGTATCTCTGACATAATGAAGGAGCTAACTTCCTATGTCATAGAATAAAGCTTTCTGATTAAGTGTTCACTGTGTAAGTGTTCATCCCTCTGAGATCTCTTCGTGCCTCTCATCTTAGGTGTTTCCTAATAGATTCTCCACTTTAAGAGCAGATCTTGCACTTTTCTGCCAATCAACTTTGAAATTGATTTTTCTCCTCTCTTAAGTAGGTTTCAAACTTAACATATTATTTGTGTAATATACTTTATATGAAAAGCTCTATAATATTAATAGACCACCCTTCATACTAATCGTTACTGTTATTAGCTATAGACCATCGTAGTTTAGTATTGATTCCCACTATATGGCAGCACTATGCCTACTAAAGTGCAATTATTCTAAGACAATTGTTGAACATGTTGACTATGAGTGAAGTAGGATTAAAAATTATTAAAACCTCTACATAAAACCCAAAATTGATTTTTTAAATCATTAAATAAATCATGTGGTAACATCTTGTTCTTAATACCTATCATTTCATGGTTCGACACATATGCTTGAATTAGATATTAATAATTCATTTGTTCATTTTTTTCTTTTTTCTTATATTGGGTAAGACCTGATTGATTTTACAATATCTAGTAGCAGAAATGTAAATGGAATTAGAACATCCCCTAGGAGTTTCTATTAAGTTCTTTGTGTAGTTATAAATAAGATTTTGGGAATTCTGAGAGATTTTTCCTGGCAAGTGGATCTAACAATACAGAAGAGGCAGAGCAGAAAGCAAGAAAATATTAAGTGATTGTTAAAAGGTATATTCTAAATAGAAAGAAATGTAATTAGAAAATAAAAAGGTATTTAGAATTATTTTAGATATTTGAAATATTGAACTATTAAAGATATGTGAATAAAATCATGAACTTGGTAAGTTATTATTATACTGAAAAGAACTAACAAAATGGATATTTGTGAGATAGATGCAGCTGACATAATGATTAGATGAACTTGTGAAGAATTATAAGTCATAATTGCTCCACTCTAACTAAACTAGTATTTTCCCAGAGCTGAAATATTCAGCTATTTTAAAACATCTTCACTACCCAGGATCCATAAGTGACCAAACTAAAAGCCCAGATTTTATGAGGAGACCTCAATGCTAAAGACACAACCTACATTGTCACAGGACTTGGAGAAATCCTGCTGGTACTCACCAGAAAGCTCCTTTTTTTGATGGCTAGCTTTTATGATAATAGAAGGCGCTTTATGGTTTGCAGAGGGGGTGAAAGCCACCAACAATTTTACATAGCTGTGAATCTTATGGAATAGACTAGTGACCAGCATAGCGTGATATGCTCAGGGATATAATAATGATTTAAATATTACTGGGATAGCCCACATATTTCTGATTGATTTTAAGTCCTGATCCACAGAGAGAACACATATTTAGAACTATAAACCTAGAAAGGGACCCATTATGGGGATCTCACAGTTGATGCCTACTTGTACATGCCCTGTGCATTCTGCCTCAGTCTCTGTGAGTTCATATAAGTTTTGATCATGTTCATTCACAGAGCCTTGTGTTCCTGATGTTCTCCCTCCCTTCTCTTTCTTACCTTTTTTCTTCTTCCCCTTCCATGTCATTCCCTGAGCTCTGATTGGAAGTATTTGAAGTAGACATTTCACTCAGGGCTAACTGTTCCAAGTTCTCTACATAGTGTCTGGCTGTGGGTCTTTGTATTTGGTTTCATCCACAGCAGGAGGAAGCTCTCTAAAGATGACTGAGCAGGGCACTAATCTATGAATATAGAACATCATTGGAGTCATTTTATTGATCCTTTTTTGTTTGTTTAGAACAATATATATGTATACATATATATAATATATATATGTACATATATATATATATATAATCCTAGGTCACTGGAATATCTAGTCTCAGGTTTTGGCTAAACAAGCACTGTTTGATATGGGTTCCATTACTTGCAGTGGGCCTTACATCAGATCAGATATTGACTGATTACTCCCACAAGGTTTGTGACAACAAGGCACAAGCATTTCACTGAGTTGGTGCTTACATTTCTCCTTTAGTAGTGTGCAGACTTCCTTCCCATACTAAAGACAATGCTCTTGATTGTGCAGCCATTCAGTGAAGCATATATTGCCTATTAGATGTGATTAGACAGATTTTAGACACTAGGGGAGAATCAATTACTATTTTTCTGCTAAAAGAAGATAGTATTAAAATGACTTCTAATGATTTATTGCTATGCCCATAGAGGAGTGCATCTCTCAATCTTCACCAGAGAAGTTTCTTGTTGAATTATATATCAAGCAGCACAGAGACTTACATCGGTTAAGGTTCAGCAAATAAGAATGTGGCATGTTCATGTCCCCAAAGGACATCTAGAAGAGTGACTTTTGGTCTATTTTGATTTCATTTTGCTTTTGGTTTTTACTCCTGTGACATCACTTGTTGTTGGCTTTCTGTGTCTCTTATTTGACTTAACATAGTGACTTCTGCTTTAATCCATGTTAATGCAAATGACAAGATTTCGTTTTCTTTTGTCAGAAGAATGTTCAAATACATTGTGCACTATCCTTTAACCAGTAGAGAAAAGTCATTTATATTCCTGTGCATTAATTATGAGTAAACAATGAGAGTGCATATTTCCTTTATGATTGATCTTTAGTACTACATACAGCCTCTTTGGATTTGCAAGATCATGTGTAATTCTATTTCATATGTATGAATGTGCACATGCATGCTGTGTGATGTGAATGAATACTAGTACCCACAGAAATCAAGAGATACCATCAAACCCTAGCTGGAGTTATACATAGTTGTGTACCAATAAATGTTGGCACTAATACCTGAACTCCAGGCCTCAAAAAGAGCAGTGTGTGTTTATAGCCACTGATCCATCTCCCCAGCCCATGGATACAGTTTAAATACAATCCTATAATAAAATAAAAATTGATGATGAAATATATTTCTGATTTGATGATATTTCTGATTGATATATTTGATGATTGTGAAACAGTATATATGCCTCAATGATTTCTTGAAATAGATTAAACACATTTTCTGGAAATTTAGCAATACTCCAGAAAGATAGAAATTATGATTGAAAATTATAAAGTGGCCAAGAAGTTAATTCTATTGTTGTTGTATCCTTCCTTTTCAATGAACTTCAAGCTTGTATTGGCTTCTTTGAAAGAAATGAACCTGATTACTGATTCTTTGTTTCTTCTGTGTAATTCACAATTTGATTCTTATGGTGAAATACGACTAATTCCTTTATAGAGTTCTTTTCACAAGTTTTCTTCTTCTCATTTATTCTAGATTATGTAATATAATAATTCCCTTTTGAAATGTCTACATTATTCACTATAAATAAACAGCAATGATAGCTAAAAGTAGCTTTGAGAAAACAAACTCTGAGGTATGCTAAGGTAATGTATAAATCATGAAGGATACTATTTCTTAAAATGAGTTCCTGTGTTATTGAGTATCCCAGAAACCATCCTGATGGTCCAGAAAGTTTTCTGGGGCAGGTCCCTGCATCAAATGCCTAGAATATGTTACAGAGCACTAGAATATTATGTGTTCTTATTGTTTCTGTATATATGGTCAAGGCTAGCCACTCTGATTTTTAAGGTATCCTTCCCGATAGATGATTCTCTTTGTTTCACCAATTGTTAGCTACCTGTAGCTCTTTTTTTAAGGGTGGATTCCATAAAATTGCCCATTTCCATATATTGACATACATACAGCAGTTTGTATTTATATATTGTACATATGTACATGTACATAGATCTTTGTGTGACAATAGCAATCAAAGACAAAGAGATTATCAACTTGAGAATATGGGAGAGGAGATGGGAGAGGAGTTTAGAAGGGTCCCTTGGATGTGATGGAGGGAGAAAAGGGAAGAGAAAGGGGTTCTTGTAATTCCATTTAATTCAAAAACATATGAAAATATTCTAAATGCAAAACAAAAAAAATGAAGTACAGATATTCATTAGTTGAAGTGTGGTTTATAAATAGAATGCCAGAATAGTAAGAAATTAAAAGTAATTAGAATGTCTAAATGGGAATATGATATCCTAAATTTCTGTGGCAAAATATTATATATTTGGAATCATGCTAAATATATTAATAGTTTTCATGTTATGATTTATGAAATGTTGAATTGGAAGATATTATTGTTTACCTTGTCATATATTTTCCTTCAGAAAGTCTTTGAAAATTCATATATAACTTCAGTCATGGTTTTCTGACCACAGTAACTACCACACTAATTCACTTGGTAAGGAGAATTAGCATCTATAAACTGTCCAGAATTTAAAATGCTGTCCTTAAAATGTGGACTAAGTGTAGTCCTTTAACTCCATTGAATTTTTAATTAGGACTCAAATGTAGCATGATGTTTGGTAAAAAGACAGAACCAAAAAAAAAAAAAAAAAAAAAAGGAGCAAAGTTACTGACAAGGATGGAAAGATGGAGGAAGCTGCAGTTTGCTATGGGATGGTTCTGGTTGTCAGCATGCCTGTAGTAGTTGGCTCTTTAAATTTCCCCAAAATTTTGAGAACATAATGAATTTTTTAATAGCCATTTCTCCAAATTTACTTAATTAGAATTAATTTAAGCAGTTTTCTGCTTCAAACTATATTAAATACATATTCATGGGACTTAATTAGCTCTAGTTAAGATTATATTAAAACTACTTCAGCTTAAATTAGTTTTCATAATTTTAATTTTAAAATGTTACCAACAATCTGTAAGCTGGCATATCACATATTATTTATAGCTTGTCTAAATATTTCAACTGCTATCTAATTCTGTTTTTTCTGGTGACGCACCTTTCAATACATTCATTGGTTCATCTTTAAATGAATGTACAATAAAAAAGCTTATATTTGATGCCAGTGTATGAAGATACATATTAGAAATACATAAGTTAAGAAACATGCATATTTTATAACTTTAGATTATTAGGAACATGTAACTATTTGACTCAGAAATTTAACTGGCTTGAAGGTCTGAACAATTAGGGATGAATTTTGACAGGTAAAGGAAAAGGCACTCAGTTAAACTTTTCAGTCTACCTGTTTCTTAACTCTATGTACTAATGTCTCCTGTGGTGATCTTTATAAAAATAAATTGTATCCTTTGACATAAAAACATGTACTTATGGGTTTTTTTGATAGATTTGGATGAGGTTGCACCCTGCTGATCTCAGGCCCCCTAATAATAACTCCTAGTAGTATTCTTGGTTTAATAACAAAAGTTGACATTGTTTTCAATCAAATTCCTACTTTCCAATTATTTTGGCACTCATTTTGCATGCACAACTATTGTCTGAAGGTAGTTCCAGGTCTCATCCTGAAAAGACTTTGACATATACTAAGAATATGTTATTTGATATTATATAATTATTGGAGCTAGCAAAATCTATCCCAATGTCACTGATCCAAAATGGCTTGCAAATGAAAATAATTTGGCCTTTTCATAACAAAATAGTTTGTATTCCTTATATAGTCAGAGTCTACTGATCATCGGCAAACAGGGATGTTAGGTATGTAATAAAGTTGATATAATTTAGACAAAATTAAATTCAAAATGCATACATTTTCTAGGGGTGAGGCTACTAAGTCACTCTTTTCTATTTGACTTATTTCTCTTGTTGATAATCTAAATCTTTATAACATACAATAAAATACAAGTACACTACTCAATCACTGAAATTATGAACACAACAATAATTAGTTATGTAACACTATTAAGGTCAGTTCTGTTCCCTTGGGCATTATGTGATTTACAATTGTTCGTATGACCATCATCAGGTACATTGATCTTGGAAACATATTGATTTTGCAGGTAGATTATAAAAATAGGGTCAAAATAATACCACAAAGCCATGGTTATAAATTTAAGGTTTTGTAAAAGCATAGATCCTTTTTTTATGATGTACTTAAGATTTTCCTACTTCTATAATTTTTGCCAACTGTGAAGGATTTATTGATGTTCTGTTTAAAATTTTAATAACTGATAAAAGGGGTCACAACACTGTACAATCTCGTTATTCTAATTAGTTAATGAGGCTGATTTGAGTTGTTTGAAGCTTGCTTTAGAAGTATGAGGTTTAAAAGGACCAGAGGCTAAATTTTTTCCATTAGGTACCCATCTATAACTACCACTAACTTAATTGCAAGTTTCTTACATAAATACCCCAAAGTGAAATTTAGAATTAGAAAATAGTCTGAGAAAATTCAGTCAATATTATCTCTATTTCCCCATCTCAACACTTTAGCTCTTAATCTATTTGATTATGATATGAAACACTTTTCCTGCTGTTACTGATTTTTGGAGTAGGGACAACTGTATACTTGTGTTCTTTGACTGTCTGATATTCAGTAATAAACTTATTTAAAGTGAGTAAAAAAGTGACTAATAGTATCAAACATATTTAATATGATCAAAGTGTGATAATAAAAGTTTGCTTATGGTACTCTTAAACTTCATATATGCTGACTCACTCTGTGGGTGACAAATGCCTTTAGTTTAATGTGTTTGCTCATGTAAGGTATTGGAGCCCATTTATTCAGACTCCTGAAGCAGAGATAATTAGATTCAGATGAGGGTTTTGTGAAAATGGCAACTATAGGCAGATGATTAGTTTTCTAATATGCTTTGTTTCTTTTTTTTTTAATTTTAGGAAGTCTTAATATACCTTATACACATACAAACACATATACACACATTTTCATTGAAAATTTCTTTAAAATGCCTCTTCTTTTGCCATTTTAAATTAATTTTTCTACTTCTGCTTATAAGTTTTTCAAAATAAATATATGAAATTAGACCTTTTCAAATTTTAAGGAATAAACACTTTTCTTTAGGCTATTCTTTCTCGGATAAAGGATCTCTTAGTATATATGATTAACATTTTCACTGTAATAATTTTAATTGTGACTGTGGTATATGCCACTCATAAATCTACTGTCCACATATATTATGTTGTATTTACTGTGTATATTGGTGGATTATATAGGTAAAAATTACAGTAATGAAACATATATGCTTAAACATGTAGCTATTTATTAGTATGATTCCATGTAGTAAACAAGTTTATTTCTGGATATCATAAACTAATTACCATTTATTTTTGTTTTATGCAAAGGGATAAAACAATATGAATTATGTCATATTTCAGCTTTTAAACAATGAGATCACATAGACTGATTGAAAACTTAATATGAAATATGGAAAGAATTCACTTTCTTCTTTGATTTCTTGGTAGTGTTGCTGGTGGTAAAGGAGATGTTTTTGTGTGTGTGTGTGTGTGTGTGTGTGTGTGTGTGTGTGTGTACGTGCACATACATGTGTATGAGTGTATATGCATGTATGAGCCTGTCCTTGCATCTGTGTGAGTGTGTGTGTCTGTCCTTGCATGTGCATGTATGTCTGTGTGCTTGTGTGTGTGTTGATTGGTGTGAGTGTGTACATTTGAGTGTGCAAATGCAGGCAAGTGAGTTAGAGGGAGAGTGCGTCATGACCTTCCATCTTGCTTGAGACAGAATCGTTTGGCTGTTGAGCCTCTATTTGCCCTTTTTGACCTTGGAGCATCTGTAGACTGTCCTGTCCTGTGCTTCTCTCTTCTCAGTGGCTAAGTTCTGGAATTACAGAAGATCAAAGCTGTTGGTTGTAATTTCACAAAGCTTCTAGAGATTGACACTTACGATTCTCATGTTTTCAGGGCAAATCTGCTAACCCAGTGGGCGGTTACCCAGGCCTAGAGTTGCTCATTGTACAATGTATTTGTGTACAAAATGACAACATGAATATTGCAAAGAATAAATAAAGTGATATGTTTTGTGTCTAAAATGTTTTAAAAATAGAGATTTTTCCAAAGAAATATCTTAATAATTTTTGTCAGTCTTGAGAGGAATTTTATAATATTTTAAAAGTATTTATGAAATACACTGTTATGTTTTTGTATGCATGAATATTATTAAATAATAATTGCAAGAATTTAGTTAATACAGTCTTTACCACCCAAATGCTTTGCTTTGTTTAGGTATTGATGTGTTATCTTTAGGTTTATTGATAAAAAGTTTTCAGTTTATAAAGATATTAAATTTTCCATTTATTTATTTATTTATTTTTTATTTATTCATTTATTTATATATTTATTCAGTTTCCATCCAATCACTGTCCTCCTTTCCATGACCCCCTCAAACACAGTCCCTCTCTCATATCCCCCTCTCATTCTCTTCTAAGAGGGTGGAGGCATCCCCTGGGTATCCCTCAACCCTGGCACATGAAGTCCCTGTAAGGCTAGGTGCAGTCTCTCCCATTGAGGCTACATAAAGCAACACAGTTAGGGGAACAGTATCCACAGGCAGGTAAGAGATCACCAACTAAAGAGTATACATGGATAGTCCATGGCTCCAGTTACTTATGTAGCAGAGAATTGCCTTAATCTGGCATCAGTAGGAGTGGAGACCCCTGGTGCTGTGGAGGCTTGTTGCTCCAGTGTAGAGAGATGCTAGAGGGGTGAGGCAGAAGTGAGTGGGTGGATGTGAGAGAGCATCCTCTTAGAGGCAAAGGGGAAGGGAGATGGGATAGGTGGTTTTGTGGAGGGGAGACCAGGAAGAGGGACAACATTTGAAATGTAAATAAATAAAAAACAAATTAATAAAAGTTTAAAAAATGAATAGTCTCTGAAACTTTGTCACAGATGAGCAAGTTTCAAGACTCCAAACTTGAAAAATGTATGTTGGGGTTTTAAATATTAATGCACAATACTCATTCTAGAGTCTCATCTATGATGGTACAAAATGAATTATTAACATTTCAAAACTATGTCTAATGAGACAAAAAAATCTTTTTAGCTCAGAATATTTTTGTAAAATTAACTTTGTTTCACAATATTTGATTTACTACATGTATAAATTATCTTTTAAATTGGCATACAGTTGTTAGAAATTTGAAAATGAAATACAATCATCATGAGAGCAAATGTTTATAATAATGATTAAACAAAACAACCATGTAAGATAGATTGCATAGGTCAAGTTAGCACTGGGAGGCTGAGGCAGGGTAATTGCCATAAGTTAAAAACCAACAGCAGTCCTTAGTACAAACAATAATATGAACTAGCTCGTACCTTCAGAGCTTCCAGGGACTAAACCACCAACCAAAGAGTACACATGGGGGGACTCATGGCCCCAGCAGCATATGTATAGCAGAGGATGGCCTAATAAGTCATCAAGGGGAGGAAAGGCCCTTGGTCCTGTGAAGGTTCTATGCCCCAATGTAGGGGAATGCTAGGGCCAGAGGGAAGTGGGAGACAGTAGAGTGGTGAGCAGGGGGAGGGAGAGGGAACAGGCTTTTTTGTTGTTGTTGTTTTGTTTTGGTTTTCAATATTATTTGAAATGTAAATAAAGAAAATATCTAAAAAATAAACCAGAGCAGTGAATTTTCAATAAGTCAGGTTATAATGTGATATATATGATAGATAGATAGATGATAGATCTATAGAGAGATAAATCTATAGATGGATGGATGGGTGGATGGTAGGTATATAGATATATGAGAAGAAAGAAAGAAAATATGAAGGGGACATAGATAACCAAATTCACTTATTTTTATGGTCAATCTAAAAATTGAGGCCAAAGCAGTAGTGTTGTGAAAACTTTTTTAGGGATAATATGTGATTAATTTGTTCAAAGAATGATTATATTTTATCAGGAGTAGATTTTTTATGTATTCTTATTCAACAAAATCTTTATATATTCCATAGTGTTAAGCACTGAGCATTAACTTGACAGGATGTAAAAGGAGCGAGGCCTCTAGGCACACAAGTGAGAAATTATTTTGATTTTGTTAGCCTCTGGACATGCTTATGAGGGCTATCTTGAAAAAGCTAAGTGAGATGGAAATATCCAGCCTACACCTTGTGATTCCTTTTCCTGGGTTCCTGTCCTCTGCTCCACATAGGGAGATATCTGAGCACAAGTATGAATCTCTC
>NW_022196899.1:38302097-38304224 GCF_008632895.1 Mastomys coucha | reverse complement strand
CTCTCTCTCTCTCTCTCTCTCTCTCTCTTCCTCTCTCTTTCTTTCTCCTGTTTCATTTTGAAGGATAGAATATGAAGTATAGATTTCTGGTTTCTTTGGAGACTCAGTTGTGTCACACTTGATACTTGCAAAGGGTGTAAGTGTAACCCAACAGACAGTGTAAGACACGGTGGCATTGGTTCTCCAGCCTTCTTTGCTGATCATCACTTGTCATGACCTCATAAAAAGAAATGCACCAAAAAACTCCTCCTGATATTCTGGCAGCTTTTGCTTTTTCCATGGTCTTGGGCTGATTGCAAGAACCTCCATGTTTCTTCTGGGTATAACGACAATGCTGACTCATGAAAAGTATATGCAAGTGAACGGAGCTACCACTGCTGAACTGCTGATATCCTAAAAACAAAGATTGGAATCACCCCAAAGAAGTATTTATAAACAGGCCCCCATCCCCATTTGTCCTATTAATCTTTCCTTTCTACTACCTATGTTCAATGGTGAGCTAGACAGGAGGTTCAAGCATTTGAGAACCATTATTTTAGTAGGTTTGAATAATCAAATCATACATTTCTGTATTGTATTTCATTCCAAATGTAGTTAGAGTTGACAACTGAGACTAGCTATCACCATTCACCCTCTTATCAACTTGACACTCAATCATATCTTTGGACTTTAAACATTTTGATACTGTTATATACTATAGAGACTATTGAAGTTGGACCAAAGGCATTTTGGCTACAAGCTTGTAAGTGCCAGAGAGTGGAATGTTGTGGTTTGCATAGGTTTGGCCCTATAGACCCATGTGTTTCAATGCTTAGCCCATAGAAAAGGCACTATTAGTGGGTATGGCTTTGTTGGAGAAGTGGTTTTGTTAGAGGACACACCCAGTACCCTCCTTGTTGCCTTCAGATCAAGGTGTAGAAACTGACTCCTCCAGGATCAAGTCTGCCTGTATGCTGCCTTGCTTTCCCATCATGATGTTTATGGACTAAAACTCTAGATCTGTAAGCCATCCCCAATTAAATATTTTCCTTTATAAAAGTTGCCATGGTCACTGTATATCTTCACAACAGTGGACAGATGTTATGTGAATAGGATTGGCCTCTGTGAATATGTTAAGGTATAAACTTATTCTATTAAACTTCACATGATTCTTCCAATTGTGAAGGTAACAGACTTGATTTTATTTAAATGTTTAAGGTTATTCAAGAGTCTGATGAATACAGTCTTTCAAATAGGTGAATCATGAAGAAATACTATGAATGAGAACACAGATATCTGAGTGCAGAGGTGGCAACTTGGCAAAGTAGTCATGCCTTGGTTTGTTCATTTCTAAACATCGGTTAGAAGACCTGCCTGATGTCTGTTGTAATTAATTAATTCTAGAATTATTTGTGCAATGCAGGTCAGAAAATTTTTCCTGACAACCTTTAATTGTTTAAATGCTTTCTGGGTTCTTGTCTCTGAACTCTTGTTGCTTCATTACTATTATCCTGTAACCAAGAGCATTGACCCACGCAGGTCTGCCCAAGTTATATATAATTTGTCATTACTAGGCCTTGGGGGCATAATATGAGTAGGACAATATGTAGGTCAATAATTCTGACATCTGCAACTCATTATCCTTTTATAAGAAAACATTAAAAATGCATATTTTTCATTACATAAAATTGTTGCAGATTAATATCTTGTTTTGTATCTTCTCTGTTCTGTTTTCAACTCTTTATAATTAATGAACGATATCTCTGGATATTTCTTAGATGTCACACAGAATATTTGTCTCTTCTACAGTGTGCTTGTGGGACTCCCTCATGTTCTTTGTGTATAACTAATCAGAAAATACCCTGAACATATCAAGAACATGTTTGTGTCTTTTTCACTGAAATCATAGTGCTTCTCATATTATTTCAGCTTAACACACTTTCATGCACTCTTTAGCAATTTACATGGATGACAGAACATATGCAGATTTGATAAATTAATTTTACGCCCCTCCCATGCCTTGGCATGACTTCAGCACAGCTGAAAGTACCTAATTTAAGAACTTTCAAGATTTTACTTACTAATAATGAATTCAAAGCAAGAGCTTAGAGGCTTCACTTCTTTTTTTTTTTTTTTTTTTTTTTTTTT
>NW_022196899.1:38205199-38300374 GCF_008632895.1 Mastomys coucha | reverse complement strand
GCTCGAGGTTCTTCCCTGAACATATCAAGAACATGTTTGTGTCTTTTTCACTGAAATCATAGTGCTAAATCCAAAGTTCACATTCAGTAACAGTCATTTTCAAAGTATTTTTTTTTTCTGTTCAGGTTCTCAATGTATTAAATAAAGTTCATCCAAATGTGTGTTTGAGTGTTTGTGTGTGGGTGTGTGTGTATGTGTGTGTGTAACAGAGGAAGACAAAGAGAAAGAGAGAGAGGGAGAGAGAGAGAGAGAGAGAGAGAGAGAGAGAGAGAGAGAGAGATGCTATTGAACAGTGCTTGACTCAGTCCTTGGAGAGTCATAACTAAGGCATGGAGATGTAAGATTAACCATTACATAAATTAACTCTACCTACCACAATTTTTCTATACATAATACAAAAACTTTCCTCACAAAAGACTTCACTTGGATGAGAAGAGTAGGAATGACATAGTTTTGACACTAATTTTTGTTTTAACAGAATAAAATAATCAACTTCTAATTTTTCTTTAGTATTATCTCTGGCATTAGATGCTGATGAGCTAATTTTATTAAAATAAATGGCTTATAAGAAAGATTTGCCAGAATTCAAAACAATGAAGAAATCATCCAAACTTTCAAGTATTCTATAAGAAGGCATTAGTGTTGACTTCCTAAGCACACCACCCTAACATTTTTATTCACTTGGCTCTTTTATATCCAGTCTCAATCTATCACTTAATTTTAAGTATGTTACTATTCACTTGAAGAAATGGACTCCTTTATTCCTCTGTCATTCTTTTAAATATCATCCTAGTTACTGATAATAATTAATAAAATTATAGTCAATGTTCTTCATCAAAAATAACATTTTAGAAAGAATAGAAAACCACCTCATTTTCCTGCCAAACAATTTTCCACAAATTTGACCATGGATGCATTGTACAATCTAAATACATCCAAATGTCTAAGTTTACAAAATGATAATATGTACTAACTTTATTAAGAACAATTTACTAAATATATAAAATAATAGAAATAATATGTTTTTAAATGTATCCTTAACATTCAGTGTTTTCATAACCAAGTGAGTACTTACTAATTACCATTTACATGTTTTAATTTAATCTAACTTTTTGTTTAAATTATCTAAAGTCACTAGAATATATGACCTACCATAAAATAGTACCATCACAAATTAGTTTATATTGCCACTGTTAGCTCATAGTTATAATTTAATTTAGAGAAACTATTTTTAAGTAGTATACAGATTTATCAGTACATAGTTAATGAGATCAATACATCCAGAAAAACTCTAGGATATTTTAATTAATTGATCACTTTAAGAGAAAACACATAGTGTTCAGTCCTGTGACTTATAAAATATTTGTTAACATTTGATGATGGCATAGTGAGTATAATCCTAAAGAATGATAATGGAGCTGAAAATTCCCATCATTCAGTGACTGCATAGTTGTTTAAAAAACTATAATAATATTATACAGGTATGATGATGTTTTATAGATTAATATGCTTTTATACCAACAGGGTCAACATATAACTCTCAACTTGTGAATTGAGACATCCTTAGAGGTCAAAAGACCCTTTCATAAGAGTAGCCTATCTTGAATAGATAGGGAAAGAGTGGGCAGCCTTGTCTTGTCCCTGATTTTCAGACTATATGAAGCTCAACAAGAATGAAGACCAAAGTGTGGATGCTTCAGTGCTTCTTAGGAAGGAGAACACAATATTCACAGGAGGAAATAAGGAGACTGTATGGAGCAGAGACTGAAGAAAAGGCCATCCAAAGAGTGCCCCACCTGGGGAGCCATCCCATAGTCTACAAACCCAGAAGCTATTGTGGATGCCAGGAAGTACTTGCTGAAGAGAGCCTGATATGACCAGAGCCTGACAAATACAGAGGCAGATGCTTACAGCCCATCATTGGACTGAGCACAGGGTCCCCTATGGAGGAACTGGAGAAGAAACTGAAGAAGCTGAGAGGTTTTTCAGCCCTGTGGGGGAAACAACAGTTTCAACTGACCTTCAGAGCTTCCAGGGACTGGACCACCAACCAAGATGTACACAAGTTGAGACCTATGGCTCCGCATATGTGGCAGAGGATGGACTTTTTGGAAATCAGTGGGGGAAGTGGCCCTTGGTAATATCAGGGTTCAATGCCCCAGTGTAGGGGAATACCAGGGCAGGTAGTCAATAGTGGATGGCGGGGGGAGCACCCTCATAGTGGAAGGAGGAGGGTGGTTGAGATAGTGGGTTTCTAGATGGGAGACCTGGAAACGGGATGACATTTGAAATGTAAATAAAGAAAATATTCAATTAAAGAAAAAACAAATCTCAGGACAGTCAAATGCAACTGAAGTTATGAACAATAGCATACAGTTTAAAAGAAAAGTACAATCAAAACATATAGGAGATTCCAATTCTTAATAGAATGACTGGAGGTTCCTCGGGAAATTGGAAATAGATCTACTTGAATACCCAGCAATACCACTCTTGGTAATATACCCAAAAGATGTCCCACCATGCCACAGGGGTTTCCACTCCACTATGTTCACAGCAGCCTTACTTGTGATATCTAGAAGCTGAAAACAACCTAGATGTCCCATGACAGAAGAATGGATACAGAAAACATGGTTCATTTACACAGTGGAATATTACTCAGGTATTAAGAACAAGGATATCATGTCTTTTGCTATAAAATGGATGGAACTAGAAAATATCCTGAGTGAGGTAACTCAGACCCAAAAGGACATGCATGGTATGTACTCACTAATAAGTGGACATTAGCCAAAAGAAAAAAGAAAAAAAAAGTACAGAATATCCAAGATACAATCCACAGGAATCAAAAAAGTGAACATGCTGAAGGGCCCAAGTGAGGACACCTCAGTCACACTAGGGAAGAAGTAGCAATCACAAGTGGGAAGGAAGGGAGGGACCTGGGAAGAAAAGTGGATGGGGGGCTTGGAGGGTAAGAGGGGAACCTGATCTGGTATTGGGTGAGGAAAAATGACTGAAGCCCTGAGGGCCAGCAGAAAGAAAAGAAAACAGGCAACCTTGGGAGATAGGAGGTTGGGAGATCCTCCAGAATGCACCAGAGATCTGGGAGGTGAGAAACTCTTATTACTCAAAGAGAGGGACCTTAGATGAAATGCCTGAAAGCAGTGAGATGGAACTTATGAAGCCCACTTCCATCAGAAAGACAGGGCATCAAATGTGGGATGGGTAGTTTGTCATCCCAGTCAAAACTCTCACCCATAATTTTTCCTGTCTGAAAGAACTACAGAGGTGGAAATGGAGAAAAGCCTGAGGAAAAGAAGGTACAGTAGCAGGCCCAAAGTGGGATACAGCTCAAGGGGAGGTCCCAAGGTCTGGTACTATTCTTGAGGCTATGGAACACTCAGAAAAAGGGACCTAGCATAACTACGCTCGGGAATACCCATCAAGCAGCTGGAAGAGTCAGATTCAGATATTTGCACTCAACCAATGGACAGCAGCTGCTGACCTTTGACCCCTGTGGTTAAATTAGGGAAAATCTGGAAGAAGCTGAGGAGGAGGGTGACCCTGTAGGAGGATTAGCATTCTCAATTAACCTGGAGCCCTGAGATCTCTCAAACACTAGACTACCAAACAGGCAGCATACACCAACTGATATATGAGGCCCCAAACACATATACAGCAGAGGACTGCTGGGTCTGGGTTAAGTCAGAGAAGATTCACCTAACCCTCAAGAGACTGGAGACTCCGGGGTGTTTAGAGATCTAGGGGTAGGGGTTGGATGGGGTAGGGGTTGGGTGTTGGGAATGGGTGCATCCTCATGGAGATGGGGTTGGAGAGGAGATATGGGATGTGGAACATTCAGAGGATGGACTGGGGGGAATAAAATCTGGAATGTAAATTAAATAAATAAATAAATAATAAATAAATAAATAAATAAATTTTTAAAATTATATTCCACAGGTATTAAAAATCATATTATTTTACTAAAAATAGTAGGCTGACAAATAAGAAAAGAATTACTAAAATTTAGAAAAAATGTAGTCTAATACTATCTAAAAACACAGATATTTACATACAATTCATAACAGTAGCAAAATTACAGTTATGATGCAGCAACAAAAATAATTTTATGGTTGTATTTCATGACAACATGAGGCACTATATTAAAGGGTTGAAGCATTAGGGATTTTGAGGACCACTGGTCTACACTTTGATATTTGACAATGATAGTAAATGAATATGGTACTAAACCTCTTGCAAAAGAAGAGTGGATTCTTTATACACACACATCTATGCACACATACACACACACATGCACACACATACACATACATTACCATACAGTTGTATCATTTCCAATCATAGGCTCATATATGCATGTTGATCTATCTGCTTATAAAATCAAGAATACCTGAAGAAAAAATCATATAATTTATGTTTGAACATATGAATTATGATGCTCACACAATACAATCATCTAGCCCAATTTTTAAATCAATCCCTATGGAAAATCAACAATTTATTTGCACAAGTGGCCTTGGTATTTTAATGGATTTTTATGAGAATTTCAGACATTTCCACTTCTGGGTTTTCACACTTCCATACAATTCTCATACCGAGTAAATTTTTTTCTTAAAAATCCATTAATAATGACTGTCTATAGCAGCTAGAATAAAACAAATAACACAAAAATGATAGTGTACAATTTTTTAGATTAAATGTTATGTTTCATCTATTTTTTCCTGTATTCTTTACTCTTCTATTGTATCATTTTCTCTAAAGAAATCAGCTGCTAAGTGGAACCACTGTATTAAGAACCCAGTTACAAGAAAATATGGAAATATATGGCCAAGGTTCCAGAGAAAATAAACTATGACATTCAAAGTACAAATGATGTTTGGAAAGCATCCACAAATAGTTAAGTTTGAGATTTCTATCCTATAAAGTTATCTTTTTGTAGTATAGTAAAATTTATATAGTTCAATGTGTATCATTAAAGTACCCATAACTGTAAAATTCTGGACCAGTAAGGAAACTCATTTGTACTCCATCTCTGTACCTGGAGCACTTCCCCTCTTTTCACCCCCAAGCCAGCCCAATCATCTTTCCTTCACTCCCTCTTTCCCTCCGGATTGCCCTATATAGGTGCTTAATTAAGCCAAATATTTTGCTTTGTGTGTCTTGCTGACACAGAATAAAATGTTTCCAATGACTGTCCACAGTCTGACATCACATTTTATTCTACATTTTTGCTAAACAATACTACATAAATTTTTTCAGTTGATGTACTCATGTATACATATTTGGATGTGAAAAACTTGTATAGATATTTGTTTGAGTTAAAATTTTCACTTCTTTCCAATAAACACTGAGAAATGTCATTGTTAAATGTATATGAAAACTGTGTTTAATTTCAGGCAAATTACAAAATTATTTCAACAGTGACAACACCAATCATTATCTGCTACAGAAGGTCAGAGAAGTTATTATTTATCCATATATTTGGCAATATATTTTACTTTTATTTTCTATTTTTCTTTTATTTAACCTTCTAGTGTTAAGTATCATGTTTTGGTAGATTCTTATTTGCCTAATCATTAGCAACAAACGGATTATTAACCATTTGAATATCTTTGCAGAAATATTGTTTGTCCCAACATTATATATAATTATCTGCTCATTGTTGTTTGATATGACTTTTAAATATATATTCTTAACATTAATACCTTAGCAAAAATCATTTATAAATTATTTTCATTATCTTTATAGCAAGAATATGCAGATGTTCTTAATTTTTATTTAATTAATTTTATTGCTGGTGTTGATATTTTAATCAGCAAAAAGTATTGAAACATCTGATATGCTAAATTTTTCCTATTGCTTGTTTCTAAAGAGTTTTATAGCCAGAGTTTTTAAAATTTTGAGTCCATTTTAATGTTATTTACTTGTTACAACTATTATTTGCATAAAATACACATTTTCCAGCATAATTTTATGATAAGATGGTCCTTTCTCTATATAATGTAGTTGACACATTGGAAATCAGTTGAGCATATGTGTAAGAGTTTACTTTTAGAAAACCTTTCTGTTCTGCTAGTCCCTTCGTATGTTTGTTTTAGTGTTGCCCTGCTTCATTTGTAACAGATTTGAACTAAGTTTTGAAGCTAAAAACTGTTTAGAAACTTGTGCCCAAAGTCTATTCTTATTTTCAGTTTTGATTTTGTTACTGAAGGTTCTTAAACTTTTTATTTGAACTTGAGAAATGACTTTTCATTTTGAACAAACAGGGAGTTTCATTAATGTTTTGCCCATGGTTATGTTAACTCTTAACAATGATAAATCTTCCTGATCATTAACATGTGATGTGTTTCCATAAAAATTAAGCTTTTATTTCCATGTTGTTATATTGCTATTACAATATAACTACTATGATAGATTCCCTGTTACCAAGGTTGATTTTGAACTTTCTATTTAGCAAGGATGATCTTAAAGCAAATCATACTGTCTTTTAGTCACACATGCAGAAATTAAAGGTATTCAACACCACACTGTGCTCTTTTGTTTACTTTCTTACAAAATTTATTTTTTAGCTAAAGCACACTTTGGTACTAGTGTCAGAATTATCTAGAGTCACTTATTTTTGGTGGATATATTTCAAATGAAATCTATTTATTAATTTGAGTCTTCATTGTTAAGACTTAGCCTGTAAAAGTATTGTTGATTGTCCTCTTGATCCACTTGCCAAATTTTATTGATGCAAGTTTGGTGATTTAAATAAGAAAATACTTGATGGCATGAAATTAGATATTAAAGAAAAGCTCCAATAATAGATATGAAGAACCAGGAGAAACAAGAGTTTAATGATATTCAACCACTTTCTTAGCAATTGAAAACTATTTATTACCCAAGGTCAAGCAGTTTTAAAGTGTTACAATTAATTTTAATGCTATGTAAAATGTGAATATCTGGAAACAAATTCTATCATCAAACTAAAGATGATTCGTTGTATCTACAGTACTGTCACAGCAAAGATCCTGTTCTTGGCAAAAATAATGTTGTGGAAAGAAAACCAACTGAGATTCAAAATGTACGGGGCTAAGGAACACCTTTCTGGCACTATCTTGAAAGTAAATCGTAAGAAATATGTTCAATTAATTTTCATTGTACAGTGAATATAAAAAAAGAGTTGTGGGTCAAAAAGATTTTGCAGAATTTAAGCTGAGTATGTAAGACAAAATCTAGATATGGTACATTTATAACTACCAAGTTTCTAAAATCTGGATGGAATTTAATAAATCACCCTCCTATCTTAAGTAAAACACCTAGTCAATTTCTTCCAATCAAGTTTTTTGGAAATTTGTATCATATTGTAGTGATAATACTTATTCTAATATAATCATGTATTGCAAATACAATGTAGATTAAGTTTTCAAGCAAATAGTGAAGGCTTGCATTGTGTGTGCATCTCAATGCTGTATACCTGGAAGATGAAGAATTTTAGAGCAGAATTCCAGCCTCTCCATTCTATTCTAATTAAGGGTACCTGTTGCTACCCTTAACATAGAACACCAAAGGACAATTACTGGTCAAATAATTTAAATTTAGTCCAAATAAGATAAAAAAAAAGAAACATGTGTTTTGGCTAGTCTAAATATAAAATAAATGTTACTGTAAGGAAAATAATTAAAGAAAAGACCAAGGTTCTTGTTAGGTATGTTAAACCATGCAGGTAAACAGTGATACAAAATAGCAGTAAAATATACTGTTAGATAAATTTGCTATATGAAAAAACCTGGTGAATCATTTGTATCGATTTGTGCTCTCAGGAAGGTGAAAGTAAGTTAGAGAGTGGGTGTAGGGGGATGGTGGGGAGAAGAACTGCTTAAAGTAACCAACAATATGGAAAATGGCGACTGATACATCTATTGTGTGAAAATACCTTGACATTGGAAGTATTTCTAGGCTTTTGGAATTTTAATAAAAGCATCAAGATGAAGTAGCAGGGCACCCCAGAAATGCTTTAAAAATTAATTCTGTATTTAATTTTTCCTATTATTAAACGTTCTTTAAAATTTTATTTCAAGCCTATAAACCAAACATGAAGACATGTATTATTTAGTGCCAATATATAATTCTTAAATAATTCATATATTTTTATATTTGAAGAATGAAACATGTGGGTAGCATAACTGTGATTATTATTAATTACCAAATTGAGAAATTAAGATATTAGTTTAGAAGAGTCAAGTACTTATTTTTTACAAGAATTTTCAAAATATTCAAAACAAAATCATATAATATTCTATGCCATAGATATTGCACAATAGCAGCAATAGATGGATTCTGGTCTTATTTAAGAGACATTGAACATGCACTAATGAAGAAGGCATGAGTCCTGTCACACCTCCCTCATTCTTGTCAACTGGGGTTATCATTGTTTAGGTCTTGTTTGTATAGTCAGATTCTTTAGACTTCATAGGCGTAGCATCTCTGTCATGTATAGAAGACATTATACTATCTGTAGATTTCTGTAATTGAAGCTTCTGTATATTTTCTAATATGTATATTTCTGTATATTTTCTTATTTCTTCCTTACCAGAGGCCTCATTCATTTGCATTATCTTGCTAAGCCTTGTATACCTTTAAATCAATAGGTAGCAACATCTGCCTCTTGTTTGTTTTACTAATAACTACTGGTAGATTTGCTAAACCATATGTGAAGGACAAAGTCACATCATACCACATGCCCTGGTATCTAGATAATATTTGAGTTAGGAAATTTGATAGGGATTTCTATTTGAACCAAGTTCACTTAATAATATTGCCAGTGGAATGTCTGACATAAATATTTCCTACAAAAGCACTTCATTGGCCAGTATTAATAAAACAAAACTATCAAAAAGAAATATGATATGTGAGTTACATTCTCTGTGTATTAAAAGAAGGTGCCAGATTTCCAATATGATTGGCTGGTACTGCATTTTTGTTGTACTTTAGAGATGCTGGTATCTGGAAATAGTAAGTATATGGACTCAAAGGCAACCTTAATCACAATGTACACACTTAATATTCTTCTGCACTAGGAAAATTTCTACTCTATCTTTAAATATTGACTTAATAATTAATCAGTGAAATGAAATAACATTTTCATTAATATTACATTTATTATTATACTACTATATTAACAAAAATAAGGCACACAGAGTTCATTGTTAAGGCCACTTGTTAGGACAAGAGATTAAACAACCCAGCTCTTCACCTTTCCTGAGTGATTTCTTTTTATTTTAAATTCAATATCAAGGTTGTGAAGTAGAAAATAAATTCAAAATATTGTTAGTTTTCTTCTGTCTTTTTCTCTTTAGTTTCTAGGTTTTATTTTTCTTTTATGAAGCAAGGGCTCATATATTAGTGTGGAGTCCAAAGTGCAATTTTGACATGTTGATCATGTCATGAATTAGGCTATGTGGTCAGTACCTTAAACCGCAGAGACACATTTGGATTGAATTATTTTAAAATATTCTATTTACCAGTATGAAGTTATTAATGCTTAAATAGTAAATTTTTAAATCCACCTAGGCTCATTTTTGTAGAGGGGGAAGTTGTAGAATAAGATGATTAAACTTTAAGGACTCTCCATGTTGCCCAAATGTGCTACTTTCCTCCAAAGTCTTTTTATTAAAAAAAAAAAAAGCCACTTAAAATACAATTTCTTTACTTTGACTCTTGAATTTTTCCTAAAATCATATTGATTTTATTATCCGTGTAGAAAATCAGTATCAAATGGGGTTAAAAAGAAAAGCTTGTTACAAAAAAACAAACAAAACAAACAAACAAAAAACCCAGGAAAGTCTCATAAATTAAAGTCTCTGGGTTTGAAAAGAAAAGGAACATTCTAAATTCCCACTTTAACACTTTCTCTTTGAAGTCTAAGGTAGCTTCTACAAGTAGACTAAGTTGTTCCTTCAAGGTCTTGTTTTCCACTTCCATTAAATCCAGAGAAAATAACAAGTAGAGAGGCCAAGGAACCAGATCATTAATTTGTCAAGGACTTTCTCTGCTTCAGCACCCAAAGTTTCATATCCCAGAAACCCTCAGTCAAGATCAAAGACCAACTAGATTTTTCACCTAGTAGAAGTTTTGTGAATTCAGGAAAGAATAGGGATTCATTGAGTTTCTGAAAAAAGTAATTTATTCCAAAAGACAAAGTTCATGACAATGAGTGATTTCCTATCAAGACCTAGGGAAAAAAGTGCAATAACTATGTAATGAAATTTAACAGAAAATAAAATAGTCTTGATGCTCAGAGGCCCTTTAACTCTTTGATCTAATCAATTCCATATCATCTGATTGAATGTTTTGATGCTTCAAGGAAACCCCACAAATGCAATGACTTGGTCAGTAAACTGGCTGGTAAACTTAACCTCATTTTAACATTGTTGCTACCTGAATGTTGGGGCAATAATCACTTGGTTAGGATATAGACAGGAGTTAAAGGCATAAAAATGCTTTAGGATTACTACTCTAGGAGAGCATATAACATGCCCTCATCTCCTTGGAAATTAAAGATTAACTGTAAACATCAAATAAAATTAGCATAACATTAACATTCTTGACCATTGTAAATGATGTTTTTTCATTTAAGGCCTCAAATTAAATTCATCTTTAGCTCTCTTTAATAGTTTAGCTTTGCCCATAGTAAAATAAGTGCTCTTTTATGAGGACATGGCATGGTCTCTATTTAACTACCATTGGGGTACTTATTCCCAGAGTCATACCTGGTGATTATTTTTCTCCTAATACCCTTCTTCTCCAAGGAATAAGCCTGTACATTGAACCACGGAGAGTCTTAAATCAAAAGTAGCAAAAACTGTGGAGGAAAATGACATTTATAGCTGAAAATATTGATTTATTTATACCAGAATTTGGCTTCAAGTGTTATTACATTTCACATGTATGAAATAAGAAAATGAGTTCCATCAGTAGACCCTATTATTTGGAATGAATTTGACTTGTGGAATTAAAAGACGAGAGTCGATACACCTTACATCTGTGCTGTAAAATTCAATCTTATGTTACCTTCTTAAAATGAGACTGCAATAGGCAATTTTCTACAAATAATGATATCAGACTCCATAAATAACATGTCTTCAAACACTGCAGTGAAAGCTGTACAATATGGATGATTATTTTATGTCATATTTTATAAACCAAATTTCAGTTTTTACATATAAATATCGATATCTGTCATTCAATAACTCTGCTTGAGATTTCATGTTGGTTTATTTTAGTTTGCTTTTGGATCAGCTATGAAACAAATACTAAATATATAGATGTCAAAGTCTAAGGGCCAGGACTTCTTTCTGAGATAACATCAATTTTGGAAAAGCTACATTTCACACATGGGACCTGACCTTATCCCAGAGTGCATATTTATCAAAGGGACCTCCTCACAGAAGTAAGTGGATCATTTCTAAACATATAAGATTACTTATGAAGAAGTGGATCATTCAGAAACATGTATGTGGATGATAGTAAAATGATGATTTAAGTAAGTACAATAAACAGTTTACTATTCAAGGTTTCAAAATGTTTGTGGATTTCATAACAATTTACCCAGAACACATACATTATATAATAGATATAAACTCTTGTTCAGATAAGCACCCATGTTCATACAGAGAAAAATTGCTTCTCAGATTAGGTAAATGTTTAAAACACCTAAATTAAAATATGAAGACAAATTGTTCTATATATACACGTATATGATATAGCATATATACATGTATACATATATATGCACATATATTTAAATATGTGTTTGTGATATATGTGTTTGTGACATACACACACACACACATATATATAATATATAAAATAAAGGATATATTTCATATATCAAATGGCATATATACATATGTATGTTTCCTTTAAGACTACCTAAAATAGCTGAGTGGTGGAGGCGCATGCCTTTAATCCCAGCACTTGGAAGGCAGAGGCAGGTTGATTTCTGAGTTCGAGGCCAGCCTGGTCTACAGAGTGAGTTCCAGGACAGCCAGGGCCATAGAAAGAAACCCTGTCTCAAAAAACTCAAACTAAAACCAAACAAACAAAAAAAGACTACCTAAAAATAACACATTTTAAAATATAAAAATAGTGTGAAAAGGGAAAAGTTGATTTAAATTTTAACTTCCTGTTGAGAATCACATTTTTATTTTAGCTAATTTTATTGTTAGAGAAGGCCAGTCAATCACAGTACTTTCTCCCTTGCTATCTGAGTTGATAACATTTAAAAATTACACTCAAATTCTGAGTTTACAAATTTTAGGTAAAACAAGTAGAGCTAATGTGACTTCTTAGATTTCAAAATCTATTCTTTAGCTTAAAAGAACAGCACATAGTCAATTACATCCACCCTGGTTCAATCTGAAAGGATGAATCCACCAGCATGTGTCAGAGTGTATTCCCCATGTCTTTGAAAGATTGAATATAGAAGGTAGATCAAATCCAGTTATATTTCAATGCTTGTATGTTATACACTAAGATATCACATTGGCATATATTTCCTGTGCAATATTAAGGTTAGAGCCACTGAAGAAGTGGGATGTCTGACTAAACTACTAGATTCTTAGGCACTGTAGACATCTATTTCATTAAAATAAAAAGTGCTGTGTTTTCCAAGCTCATGAGATACAATAGAGAAGAAGGTTAACCACATAAGTGGAAAGAGTTTGCTGAAGGTTGCTTCAGTTGATGCTCCCTAGAAAATATAATAAAATATTATCTATTGATTTGAGTTGTACTAATTTTTAACAGCAGACAGTATATAAATAAATTTGACTGCAATGCCATATAAATAAAAAGAAACAATTTATTGTACTTAATTACCTATAATTTCTGCCATCTAACTAGATAGAAAGTTTCATTATTCTTCTATTAGTTCTTTGCAGGATGCTCAAAATATAAAGTATTTTCTGCCATGGGTATTCTAAATCCCTGCTAATTTCATGAACTTAAAGTCATAAGTTGTCCTGTTCTCCTAGATTTATAATCCAGTAATAAGCACAAACAGGGTCAGAGGGACAGAACTCCTGTGAGCATTCTAACAGGGTCAGAGGGACAGAACTCCTGTGAGCATTCTCTCTTTGTCTTTTGTTAAAGATAAAGTGGTAGAGCTGAAGTGTATAAGTTTAGCTCTTAAAAAATGATTGTAATTTTGTGTTAGTCATCCCATTTCTGTCAGTATCTTCTACCTCACATGTGAAATGAGCTTTGATATAGCCTTCGACAGTTCATTATGAGACTTTAATGAGATAATTTATTAAAGCACCAAGCCTAGGGGTTGACCCAGAGTATGTCTGTCTTCCAATATAATTTCTGCCAAGCAATTTCCCCATGCATTTCATTAAAATGTACTGGCTATTTTAAGTTTTCAAATTAGATATTAAATATTTCAATGGTGCAGGGTTGTAATTGATATTTCATATCTAGGCTATGGGATGACTTTCAAAATACATTTATAAACATAATAAAGTTCCAAAACCTTTAAAAATAAGTAGTTGATAGAAAGAGGGATGTCACTAGAATTCTAGTTACTCTGATTCTATACAGAAAAGGTGTGTAAATGTATTATAAACTCAAAAACATTATTAGTTTATAAATTTTGTAACAAATTTGTTTGTTATAAATTTTGATTAATTGACATTCTTTACCTAAGAAGCATTTTTGGACTGGTTTTGATAGAGTGTGAAAATAAATCTTGATTACAATTTCTTAGAATATAATGACAATCAACTACCACATGTTGCATACCCCAACTTACACTCTCCTGATACCACCTGCATTATTTAAAAGTATAATTTTTAAATAAATACGACTATAGTATGTTCAATAAAATTTTAATTTTTAAGGTTTTGATTTAAGTATGCTCATTGTGTTAATTGTTCTTTATTTCCTTATTCATTTTTAAATTATTTTATTATTTACATGCCAGCCACTGTCCCCCCATCTCATAGTTCCTCATCCTATTCCTCCTCCCTCTTGATCTTGAGAGGGGGCTTCCCCCAAAGAGGCATTCCCCCTTCCCTGTGGTTTCAAGTCTCTCCATGATTTTGTGCATCTTCTCTCGCTGAGGCCAGACCAGGCACTTCTCTGCTATATAAACTCAAACTAGCCCATGTATACTATTTGGTTGATGGCTTAGTCTCTGAAAGCTCTCAGGTGTCTGAATTATTTGTTTGAGATTTATAGGATGATTTTAAGTCCTTCAGGATATTCCTTATTCTCCTCTTTCAATTAGTATTTGAAGGAAATCTTAATGTATATTAGATTACAGTTTTTATTTCACTCATGTTCTATAGAGGAAATAATTTATTTCAATGTAGAATATTGAAAGGTAATGAATAAACTGATGATTTGTGTTTTTCAATAAGATCCATGTATGTAAATAACATTCAATGATAGTAGGAAATCCAGATAAGATGAAATCATACATGATATAGCAGAGAACATACTTACATATGGAAATAATCAAAGAAACGTTTATGGTAGTCAGATGCATAAGCACCATCTATCAAAAATAAAGATGGGTAACAGTTCTAGAAGAATGATGACAGTTCATGCAAAACAAACATCCTTGCCAAATTAGATATGCACTGCACTAATATACCAAGATTTTAAAAATAAGCCCTATAAAAATCTCAAATGTTGTATAACTGTAAAATAGCTTCTATTTTCAGTCTAAGACTCTGTTATTACATACTTAGACAAATTAGTTCATTAGGTCTTCTTGATGAATGAGCCTGAAATCGTTGAGAACTATCGATTTTATCCATGGATGTCTTCTGTGAAGACCCAATTGTCTGTTATTAATCATTTGTATCCATATTTCTTGGATTTGTATTTGCTTGATAAGTATTGTAATCACATTTTGTACATGTACATAATTTTAGACTTAATAAAATGTTTATTCTTTAATTACTTAAAGTGTTAATACATTAAACTGTATTTGTTGTAGCTCTAGCCACACATAAATATAGAGATCTTGATATGTTAATGATGAAAACTGAAATCTGAACTGTTTTGAAAAATAAAATATTGTCTATATTTTAAGTAAGTATTTGCCAACAGCAAGCTATATCTTGGATTGTTTTATATTAAATATAACTTGTAAAACAATATTTACAATACATTTTAAACATTACCATAATGTTTTATTTCCTAGCCTGTATGACAGGAAATGTGAAATTATCATTATTGTTAGCTTTACATTAGTGAGTTCCTATTTATATTACTTCAATCGAGTAAAACTCTTTTACACATATCTGCTGGGCTCTTTTCTTACCATTTCTCTGTCTTCTTTTTCATAGACTGATTATCATTGCAATTCTAATCTTAGCTTCTTAACAACTCTTGCCTTTAGTTGTGGTTTGCAGTTAATAATTTATAGTATTAGTTTCCTTAGTCTATGTTGTAATAACAGTCTAGTTCATGTAATGCAAAAAGTTTCTTATGCCTTATCCTAAGGTTTGACTTAATACAAATTGTCTAAATGATATAAAGCTTGTTTTCTTTTCCAGGTCTTCAAAGTTCTGTATTGCAAGGTTATCAATTATATAAGAACATACATATTTCCACTTGGTCTCATTTACTTTTACATTTTAAAGCTTTTGTTCTGTAAAGTTGACAGATGAATGACATTCTCAGCTTTTATTTTCAAAATGTTTTTTTTTGTGTGTGTGTTTGCTCGAAAAGTTTCCCATGGGACATAGACTTATGCTTTCTTATTTTTGTCCCTTTTACTTTTCTGTTTGATTATAAATACTACAATTATTAGTGGTTTTTCACATCCAATGTCCTAGTTGTAATTTGTGTCCTTTTTCTCTGACAGAAACATTTATTTTATATTTCTATTTAAAGATTGTATTTGTTTTATTTATGTATTCATTTTTGTTATGTTTGTAGCACATATATATGTTATTGCTGGTGATGTGCATGTTTGTTCATATACATAGACGAAAGTTCAATCACAGAGGCTTTCTTTGGTTATTTACAGTTTATGACTTGAGACAGATCCTCACTTTGGACTTGGAGTTTAGCAAGACTGGATGTCTACTAAGACATAGGTATCCTTATCACTTCACTATACTTGAATTGAAATTACAACTCCATCCTTCATGTTAGCTTTTACTTAGTTACTTTTAACAAAATGTAGGTAAGAATTTTGTACACTAAACCATCTCTCCATCCATACTGCTTGTGTTATTGTCTTTTATATCTGAGATTTTTGTAATGTGCATAGAAAATTGATATTTCTTTAAGAAGAATTTTCTAAGCCCCATCTTTTTTCTAGATTTTTAATAGCATGCATGTACTTCCTAAGTAATTTGGTATAATTACATTGTTTCAGACTTGTGTGTGTTTATTTTGTAGCTATATGTTGGTATTACTTCAGGCTTACTCTTAACTATGAGAAAATGGACAGAAAAAGAGTAAGGGAAACATCATCACATTATGATGGGAGTAAAAAGGATTCTTTCAGAGATGTAAGGACCAGTGTTTTTCAATCATGTCAGGCTTCTTGATGTAGGTGAATGATAAATGGCTGGCCTATCATGGGCAAACTTCTGTATTCCATTTCTACAAGAGAAAAAAAAAAAACAGATGGGGGGAATTTTAGCAAAGAGTAATAATATAGGCCTTTAAGTACATGAGAGAGTGTATAAGTTTAAATCAAGTTTGAGTAGTTTGGGGATACACTGTGTCAAAATAAAATGTAGAGGATCTCTCAGCCTCTGAGTGAAGGCTATGGATCCACAACCCTCTCTGCCCCTTTCCTGCAAGTGGAGAACCTGCCTTCAGGGAGTGCTTTAACTCAGAGACTCAGGTGGGACCAGCCAGGAGGCACAGGCCTCACTAGTCAGGCAGGGCAGCAGGGACAGGATTCTCTCAGCCTCCAAGTCAACACTGTGGATCTGCAATCCTCTCTGCCCCTCTCCTGCAAGCAGAGAGCCTGCCTTCATGGAATGCTTTAAGCCAGGGACTCAGGTGAGATCTGCCATTTTCTCTCTGATGACTTTCTAAGGTGGGAGACACAGGCCTCATAAGTCACAGAGCAGCCTGGTCAGGATCATTTCTACCTCAGACCACACCTAGGAGGGACAACAGACCCACAGCCTTCTCTTCACCTTTCCCACAAGCAGAGAGCCTTTCTCCAAGGTGTGCTCTGTCACCAGGACTCAGGAGGGACAATTGATCCACAGCCATCTGCACCCAGGATTTACCAGAGGAGAGCTGATCTCCCAGAAGTGCTAACACCTGCTTAAAGACTCAAAGGAGGAACAAGCTCTAGTCAGAGACGGCAAGAAATATAACACCAGAGATCAACAGATGGCAAAAGGCAAACACAAGAATCCTACCAACAGAAACCAAGACTACTTGGCTTCATCAGAACCTAGTACTCCCACCACAGCAGGTCCTGGATATCCCAAAACACGGGAAAAGCAAGATTTGGATCTAAAATCATATCTCACTTTTGTAATAGAGGAATTTAAGAAGGATATGAATAAATCCCTTAAAGAAATACAGGAAAACACAGGTAAAGAGGTAGAAGCCCTTAAAGAGAAAAATAATCCATAAAGAATTACAGGAGATCACAAGTAAACAAGTAGAAGCACTTAAAGAGGAAACACAAAAATCCCTTAAAGAATTCAAGGAAAACACAAACACATAGGTGAAGAAATTCAGCAAAACCATCCAGGACCTAAAAATGGAAGTAGAAACAATTAAGAAAGCACAAAGAGAGACAACTCTGGAGTTAGAAATCTTAGGAAAGAAGTCAGGAAACATAGATGCAAGCATCACCAACAGAATACAAGAGATAAAAGTGAGAAGCTCAGGGGCAGAAGATACCATAGGAAACATCTACACAACAATCAAAGAAAATGCAAAATGCAAAAAATTCCTAAACCAAAACATCAAGGAAATCCAGGACACAATGAGAAGACTAAAGCTAAAAATAATAGGAATAGAAGAGAGTGAAGACCTCCAAATTAAAGGACTAGTAAATATCTTCAACAAAATTATAGAAGAAAACTTCCCTAAGATAAAGAAAGAGGTGCCCATGAACATACAAGAAGCCTACAGAACTCCAAATAGACTGGACCAGAAAAGAAATTCCTCTCGCCATATAATAGTCAAAACACCAAATGAAAAAAACAAGAAAGAATACTAAAAGCAGTAAGGCAAAAGAGGTCAAGTAACATATAAAGGCAGGCCTATCAGAATTATACCAGACTTCTCACCAGAGACTATGAAAGTTAGAAGATCCTGGGAAAATGTCATACAGACCCTAAGAGAACACAAATGCCAGCCCAGACTACTATACCCAGCAAAACTCTCAATCACCATAGATGAAGAAAACAAAGTATTCCATGACAAAACCAAATTCACACAATATGTTTCCACAAATCCAACCCTTCAAAGGGTAATAAATGGAAAACTCCAATACAAGGAGGTGAATTACATTTCTGAAAAAGCAAAAATGTAATCTTCCAACAAAACTAAAAGAAGATAGCTACATAAATGGAATTCCAGTTCTAAAGCAAAAATAATAGGAAGCAACAATTACTTTTCCTTAATATCTATTCATATCAATGGACTCAATTCCCCAATAAAAAGACATAGACTATCTAATTGGGTACGTAAACAGGACCCAACATTTTGTTGCATATGGGAAACCCATCTCAGTGACAAAGATAGACACTACCTCAGAATAAAAGGATGGAAAACAATTCTCCAAGCCAATGGTCCCAAGAAAAAAGCTGGAGTAGATATTCTAATATTGAATAAAATCAACTTTCAAGTGATCAAAAAAGATAAGGAGGGACACTTCATATTAATCAAAGATATGATCTACAAAGATGAATTCTCAATTCTGAACCTCTATGTTCCAAATCAAAAGGCATCTGTATTCATAAAAGATAATTTAATAAAGTTCAAAGCACACATTGCACCGCACACAATAATAGTGGGAGATTTCAACATCCCACTCTCTGTAGTGGACAGATCATGGAAATAGAAACTAAAAAAGGACAAGTGAGACTAACAGAAGTTATGAAACAGATGGATTTAACAGATATCTGTAGAACTTTTTAATACTAAAACAAAAGGATATACCTTCTTCTCAGTACCTCATGCTACCTTCTCCAAAATTGACCATATAATTGTTCAAAAATCAGGCCTCAACAGATACAAGAAGATTGAAATAATTCCTTGCATCCTATCAGATCATCATGGACTAAGGTTGCTCCTCAATAACAACATACACAATAGAATGCCCACATATATATGGAAGCTTAACAACACTCTACTCAATGATAACTTGGTCAAGGAAAAAATAAAGAAAGAAATTAAACACTTTCTAGAGTTTAATGAAAATGAAGCCACAACATACGCAGACTTATGGGACACAATGAAAGCAGTCCTAAGAGGAAAACTCATAGCTTTAAGTGCCTCCAAAAAGAAACTGGAGTGTGCATACACCAGCAATTTGACAGCACACCTGAAAGTGCTAGAACAAAAAGAGGCAAAATCACCCAAGAGGAGTCAAAGTCAGGAAATAATCAAACTCAGGGCTGAAATCAACCAAATAGAAACAAAAAGAACTATACAAAGAGTCAACCAAACCAGGAGCTTGTTCTTTGAGAAAATCAACAAAATATATAAACCCTTAGCCAGAATAATTAGAGGGCACAGAGACAGTATCCTAATTAACAAGATCAAAAATGAAAAGGGAGACATAACAACAGACACTGAGGAAATCCAAAAAAACATGAGATCCTACTAAAAAAGCCTATACTCAACAAAACTGGAAAACCTGGATGAAATGGACAATTTTCTAGACAGATACCAGGTAGCAAAGTTAAACCAAGATCAGATCAACAATTTAAACAGTCCCATATCTGCTAATGAAATAGAAACAGTTATTAACAGTCTTCCAACCAAAAAAAGCCCAGGACCAGATGGGTTTAGTGCAGAGTTTTATCAAACCTTCAAAGAAGACCTAATACCAACACTCCTCAAAATATTTCACAAAATAGAAACTGAAAGTACTCTACCCAATTCGTTCTATGAAACCACAATTACTCTTATACCTAAAACACACAAAGACCTAAGGAAGAAAGAAAACTTCAGACCAATTTCCCTTATGAATATTGATGTAAAAATACTCAATAAAATACTTGCAAACCGAATCAAAGAACACATAAAAACGATCATCCACCATGATCAAGTTGACTTCATCCCAGGGATGCAGGGATGGTTCGATATATGGAAATACATCAATGAAATTCACTATATAAACAAACTCAAAGAAAAAACCATATGATCATCTCATTAGATGCTGAGGAAGCATTTGACAAAATACAACATCCCTTCATGATAAAAGTCTTGGAAAGATCAGGCATTCAAGGCCCATACATAGTAAAAGCAATATACAAAAAACCAGTAGCCAACATCAAACTAAATGGAGAGAAACTTGAAGCAATCCCACTAAAATCAGGGACTACACGAGGCTGCCCACTCTCTCCCTACCTATTCAATATTGTACTTGAAGTCCTAGCTAGAGCAATTAGACAACAAAATGAGATCAAAGGGATAGGAATTGGAAAGGAAGAAGTCAAATTATCGCCATTTGCTGCTGATATGATTGTATACTTAAGTGACCCCAAAAATTCCACCAGAGAGCTCCTAAACCTGATAAACAACTTCAGCAAAGTAGCTGAATACAAAATTAACTCAAGCAAATCAGAGGCCTTTCTCTATACAAAGTATAAACAGGCTGAGAAAGAAATTAGGGAAACAATACCCTTCATAATAGTTACAAATGATATAAAATACTTTGTTGTAACTCTAAGCAAGTAAAAGCTCTGTTTGATAAGAACTTTAAGTCTCTGAAGAAGGAAATTGAAGATCTGAGAAGATGGAAAGATCTCTCATGCTCATGGATTGGCAGGATTAATATACTAAAAATGGCCATCTTACCGAAAGCAATCTACAGATTCAATGCAATCCCCACCAAAATTCCAACTGTATTCTTCACAGATTTAGAAAGAGCAATTTGCAAATTCATCTGGAACCACAAAAAACCCAGGATAGCCAAAACTATTCTCAACAATAAAGGAACCTCTGGTGGAATCACAATCCCGGACCTTAAGCAGTACTACAGAGCAATTGTGACAAAAAACTGCATGGTATTGGTACAGTGACAGGCAGGTAGATCAATGGAAAAGACTTGATGACCCAGAAATGAACCCACACACCTATGGTCACTTGATCCTTGACAAAAGAGCTAAAACCATATAGGGGAAAAAAGATAGCATTTTCAACAGATGGTGCTTGCTCAACTGGCGGTTAGCATGTAGAAAAATGCAAATTGATCCATTTCTATCTCCTTGTACGAAGCTCAAGTTCAAGTGGATCAGGGACCTCCACATAAAACCAGATACACTGAAACTAATAGAAAGAAAATGGGGAGGAACTTCGAGTACATAGACACGGGATATTTTCCTGAAGAGAACGCCAATAGCTTATAATCAAGAATTGACAAATGGGACCTCATAAAGCTGCAAAGCTTCTGTAAGGAAAAGAATACTGTCAATAGGACAAAATGGCAACCAACAAATTGGGAAAAGATCTTTACTAATCCTATATCTGATAGAGGGCTAATATCCAATGTATACAAAGAACACAAGAAGGTAGACTCCAGAGAACCAAGTAACCCTATTGAAAATGGGGTACAGAGCTATACAAAGAATTCTCAACTGATGAATATCAAATGGCTGAGAAGCACCTAAAGAAATGTTCAACATCCTTAGTCATCAGGGAAATGCAAATCAAAATAACCCTGAGATTCACCTCTCACCAGTCAGATTGGCCAAGATAAAAAACTCAGGTGACAGCAGATGCTGGAGAGGTTGTGGAGAAAGAGGAACACTCCTTCATTGCTTGTGGGACTGCAAGCTGGTATAACCACTCTGGAAATCAGTTTGGCAGTTTCTCTGGAAATTGGACATAGTTCTACCAGAGGACCCAGCTATACCCCTCCTGGTCATATTCCCAGAAGATGCTCTAACATGTAATAAGGACACATGCTCCACCATGTTCATAGCAGCCTTATTTATAATACCCAGAAACTGGAAAAAAACCAGATGTCCCTCAACAGAGGAATAGATATAGAAATTGTGGTACATCTACATAATGAAGTACTACTAACCTACTAAAAACAGTGAATTTATGAAATTATTAGGGAAATGAATGGATCTGGAGAATATCATCCTGAGTGAGGTAACCCAATCACAAAAGAACAAACACGGTATGCACTCTCTGATAAGTGGTTATTAGCCCAGAAGTTTGGAATACAGGAAGAACAACCCACATTCCACAAGGAACTCAAGAAGAAGGAAGACCAAAAGGTGGACATTTCATTCCTTCTTAAAAGGGGGAACCAAATACCCACGGAAGGAGTTGCAGAGATTAACTATGGAGCAGAGACTGAAGGAAAGACAAACCAGCCTGATATAGCTATCTCCTGAGATACTCTGACAGTACCTGACTAATACAGAAATAGAGGCTCACAGCCATCCTTTGAACTGAGTACAGGGTCCCCAATGAAGGAGTTAGAGAAAGGACCAAAGGAGCTGAAGGTTTTGCAGCCCCTTAGGACAAACAACAATATGAACTAACTAGTACCCTCAGAGCTTTCAGGGACTAAACCACCAACCAAGGACTATACACAGTGGGACTGATTGTTCTGACAGCATGTGTATAGTAGAGGATTGCGAAGTGTATCATCAATGGGAGGAGAGGCCTTTGGCCCTGTGAAGGTTCTGTGCCCCCGTGTAGGGGAATGCCAGTGCCAATAAGTGGGAGAGAGTGGGTTGGCAAGCAGGGGGAGGGGGAGGTAACAGGGGTTTGTACTTGTTGTTTTTTGTTTTGTTTGTTTTGTTTTGTTTTTTGGGAGGGGAAACTGGGAAAGGAGAAATCATATGACATGTAAATAAAGAAAATATCTAATAAAAAAAAGAGAAAAAACAAGAAAATGTAAAAATAGGGATAGACTTATTTTTCTGTGGTTAAGCACTTGTCCAAAGCCTAACGATCAATACCTAGTACGTTTTAAGCAAAAAAAACAATAAAACTAAAAAAACCATATGTCAAAATACACTGTCTCAGAATTAAAGGCTAGAAAAAAGTCTTCCAAGCAAATGGTCCTAAGAAAGAAATGGAAGTTGCCATCCTAATATCGAATAAAATAGAAATTTAACCAAAATTAATCAAATAAAATAGGGAAGGAAACTTCATATTTGTTAAAGGAAAACTTCACCAAAAGAAAGTCTCAATTCTGAACTTCCTCACCCCAATTGCAAGGGAATTCATATTCATAAAAGAAATTTTACTATAGCTTAAAACACACATGAACCCCATAATATAATATTAGGAGACATCAACACTCACTCTCATCATCTATCTGGCTGTTGTCTGTATGTAGAAAAATGAAAATAGGCCCATATTTGTCACCTTGCACAAAGTTCAAGTCCAAGTGGATCATGTACCTCAACATAAAACCAGATACACTAAAGCTAATAGAAGAGAATGTGGGAAAGAACCTTGAAGTCATTGACTCTGGGGGAAATTTCCTAAACAGAATTCCAATGGCTCATGCTCTAAGATCAAGAATTGATATATGGGAGCTCATGAAGCTGAAAAGCTTCTGTAAGGCAAGGGACACAGTCAATACAACAAATCAGCAATGTACAGATTGGGAAAAAACCTTCACTAACCGCCATCTGATGAAGGCCTAATATCCAAAACTATATAAAGAACTCAGCCCCTTGGGACGAACAACAATATGAACTAAGTAGTACCCTCAGAGCTCCCAGGGTCTCAACCACCAACCAAGGACTGCACATGGAGGTGTCTGATTGTTCAAGCAGCATGTGTATAGTAGAGGATTGCAAATTCAATCATCAATAGGAGGAGAGAACCTAGGCCCTGTGAAGGTTCTGTGCCCCAGTGTAGGGGAATGCCAGGGCCAGAAAGTGGGAGAGGGCAGGGTGGCAGGCATGGGGAAGTGGGAGGCAACAGGGGTTTGTTTTTGTTGTTTTTGTTTGTTTCTTTGTTTTTTGGAGGAGAAACTGGGAATGGAGAAATTTACATGCAAATAAAGAAAATATCTAAAAGAAAAGAAAAAAAGAACTCATGAAGCTAACCACCAAAAAAACAAACAACCCAATATAAAATGGTATACAGAACTAACTGAGAATTCACAACAGAGGAATCTCGAGTGGCTGAGCAGCACCTAAAGAAATGTTCAAAGTCCTTAGTGATCAGAGAAAATCAAAAAGATCCTGAGATTCTACCTTATATCAATCAGAATGGCTAACATCAAAACTTCAGGTGACTACGCATGTGAGGATGAGGTGAAAGAATACTCTTCCATTGCTGGTACAATTACAAACTGGTACAACCACTATGGAAATCAATCTGGAGGTTCATCAGAAAATTGGAAATAGACCCAGCAATGCCACTCTTGGGAATATACCCCAAAGACAACCCACCATACCACATGGGCACTCATTCTACTATGTTAATATCAGCCTTACTTGTGATAGCCAGAAGCTGGATACAACCAAGATATTGTCCCACAACAGAAGAATAGATGCATAAAATGTGGTTCATTTACACAATGTAATACTATTATTCTGTTATTAAGAACAAAGATATCATATGTTTTGCTGTTAAATGGATAGAACTAGAATATAGAATCCTGAGTGAGGTAACTCAGACCCAAAAAGAAATGCATGGTATGTACTCATTAAGTGGATATTAGCCAAAAGAGAATAGAATACCAAGGGTACAATCCACAAAACTCAAGATTGTTAATAAGCCAATGGGCCCAAGTGAGGATGCTTCAGTCTCACTTGGGAGAAGAAAACAATCAAGAGAGGCAGAGGGAGGGAGGGACTTGGTTGGAGAGTGGGAGAAGGGAGAAGCAAGGGAAAAGGGTATCATGAGCAAGTATCTGGGGTGGAAACAATAGAGAAGTGCTTGAGGACCAGAAGAATGAATGGAAATATGCAACCTTGGTAGGTGAAAGGTGTGGGGGGAGGGACCCTCTAGAAAGTACCAGAGACCTGGGAGGTGAAAGACTCTAGGACTCAAAAGGATGGACCTTAGATGAAATGCCCTACCGTGAAGAGAGGGAACTCATAGAGTCCATCTCAAGTAGAAAGACAGGGCATCAAGTGGAGGGATGGTGTTGTCATTTATGATGGTTTGTAAATGCTTTGCCCAGGGAGTGGCACTATTTGGAAGTGTGGCCTCAGAGTAGGTGTGTCACTGTGGGCATGAGCTTTAAAACCCTCGCTCGTCTCAGCTGCTTGGAAGTCAGTCTTACACCAGAAGCCTTCAAATGAGGATTCAGAACTCTCAAGTCTGCCTGTACCATGCCCTTCTAGATGCCGTCATGGTCATACCGTGTTATTAGTGGACTGAACCTCTGAACCTGTAAGCCAGCCCCAATAAAACGTCCTTTATAAGACTTGCTTTGGTTATGGTGTCAGTTCACAGCAATAAAACCCTAACTAAGATACCATCCCATAGTCCAAAATTCTGACCCAAAATTGTTCCTGTCTAAAAGAACTGAAGGGACAAAAACGGAGAAGAGACTGAGGAATAGGAAGTGAGTGACCAGACACTGAGCCATCTAACATGCAGCATAAAGGAGCTGGTCAGAAGCCCCCAACACATATACACAGAGGACAGCCTGGTTTGGCCTCAGTGGGAGAAGAGAGCCTAAGCCTCTAGAGACTTGGGGTTCCCAGAAGTGGGGAGGCCAGGCAGAATTGTTATATTCTCTTTGAACCTGGGGCAGAGGAAGTAGGAATGGGATGATGAATGATGAGAAGGCAGACAATGATGGGGGTCAACGACTGGCCTGTAAAAAAAAAAATGAGAGTGATAAAATACTATAATTCATGTTAATTGAGATGATATCACCAAATCATTGCATTTCAGCCGAAGCATAAGTTTCTTTCAGATCTGTCGATGTACTTACTTTTGTAGAAATCTTGAGGTTGTATGTGACTTACAATAATCACATGCTGAGAATTAGTCAGTTTAAAATGTCCTTTGACACAGTGTAGGGGTCCATCTCAGTGATATATACATATGGTACACAGAGCAAAAGCAAGGCCCTAGTTTCCATTTTCACCACTGAAGAAGTTAGTACTGATTCTAATGATGCTAAAGGACACTATATTTATGATACTCATTCATTTACTAAATGTGTAGACATTTGTTTAGCAATCATGATCGTCCAACTAATGTTGAAGCCTGTAACCAACGAACCAGTTACTTACTGGTTATTGTCCTGACTTATTCAGCATGTTGACAATGTAGCGTGGATTAAAGCTGATCAGTAAGTAAACAACAAAGCATAATCACAATATTTAATGTATATTGTAAAGAAATCAGGAAAGTGGCGTTTTTGTAGATCAGAAGAATTTCAATCATACCCACAAAGAAAACTAAGCCATGAGGGATTCATTTGGAATTATCTGACCATACTAATGTATTACAGCAACTTGAAATAATAACAGAAGTATGTGTGGCTTAAGTTCTAAATTTCTAGACTTCACAGGTTTTTAACATGCATTATTTCAAGAATATGTTTTAGGATTTAAACCAATTGTATTGGAAATCCAGTAGGCTATAAAGGTAGATGCTATACTGCTGCATAACACAGATCTTGTTTATCAGGAAAAAAAGGAGAGCAAAAATGATATAATGTGAAATTATTCACATTGCTAATACTGTGAGTTGAGTTTTAGAGTCCTTCATCCATTTTCATTGTAGATAGAACAATGAAACCATCTTTCATTAAGAACGTGACTTCATAGGCCAATAAGTCAGTCAACTAAAGTCAAAGACAGAAATGGGTGATGGAATATATGGGTAGACAGACAAATAAATAAATAAATAAAAAGGTTTTAAAGTTCCAATTGAGGATAAAAAAAGAAATCAAAGATTTTGAAAAACAGGTGCAATTCTGAGACCAGACATAGTCCTGGAGACTTACTTTATTTCACTACCCTAACACATGTTCTCAGAAAGAGACAAGCTACAGTCCTAAAATTCCTATTTGGAAATGGAATAGATATGTTAGAGCTAGACCACGGATGCTCCAGTTCACCACATAAACTCTTCTTAAGTTTGAAAGTATAATTCCCCCTTTCAAACACTGTGCTTGCTCAGTGTAGTTTGCTCATATTTGATAATGATGAGTGTAGGGAAAAAGTCTTGCTGCCTTGGACTATATCTTAAACGTGGTTCCAACCACATCACTACCCAGGAGATTAATTTAGGTATTCAATGTTGAAACTGAGTCAGAGTTGAACTTTGTCATCCAGCTACTGCTGCTTCATTAATTTGCTTGTCTGGATGATTCTCTAGGTAGCTCCCAGCATCCACCTGTGCACAAATCTCATCTGACAACACAGAACATATTTAATAATTTACAGGTGTGATGTCCATGTAGTTTGTAGGAAACTCAGTAAATAGGACCAACCTGCCTTATCTAAAATGGTAAGAAACATAGAAGTAAGACAGGCACTTTATTTTTATATGTGATCAGGTTTTAAGGTTTGATGAAGCAATATTGGCCTTCCTCTGAAAATAAAGTTACATGATTTCTGCTTTGGGAAGTCAGTTGGAAAATACACACAGTTCTAGAAAAAGAGCCATTACCAAGTATCTTAAGATCCTTGAAGCAAAAATCCTAAGAACATTTAAAAAATTGAAGAAAGTAGAACTTCAACATAGGTTATTATTCAAGTCTTACAGTTCATTTCTTGTCATTTTAGAAAATATGGGAATGGTTTATATTATTTTCAAGGAAGAAAAAGTTGTACTATAGCTCCATGAGGAAGACAGCAATTGCATGATGAGGATTCTTTTTAGACTAGGCAGATTTTATGATTATGAATGTTAACTCCCAGACATACAAACCTCTTTATAAAGTCTTTATTAACCTACTCGTCTGAACAGTCTCTCCTGTGCACCTGGGGGTCATTCTCAACCTTGCCCCTCAATGCCCACACCACATAGTGCATTGTGTCTGTGATACACAGACAGAGCTCAGCACAACACAAGTAGATGCTCTGAACTCCATCTACGTCTTACTTTATTTCTAAAGTCAAAAATAGTTAGGAGATTTCAATGGCTTTTTGTTCCTTGTCCCAGCTTCTTTTGTCACTGAGGCCACTGTGTAAAAGCAAATAATCACCACTAGCCAGGCTCAAGCATCCACTCCAGCTTGCTTTAGCCTGGAAATTTTCTGTTCTTTGTGAATTACCTCAATTATGTGAAAAGAAATAGCACTTTATTTCATAATGACCTTCCAGTTTATAAAAGCCAATTAGCACTTAATTTCATTGTGAGTTACTTTTCTTCTATTTATTCTACCAAAACACTCCTTTGCTTCCTGTATAACTTCAGGAAATTTAAACAGCAAATGTCTATTTGTTGAATAACATGATGGCTTACTGTGTGGTTCTTATTAAGATACTGAGCTTTTAGCTGTAAAATATTTGTTCTTATAAAAAGATAATATAGTATTAGTAGGAATTATAAATTTATTTCTGAGTTATCTCTTGAAAGGATACAAAAGGTTGCAACCTGAATTTGCATATATGAAATAAACAAAGAACAATATATTCATTTAAACAGTATGTTTTGAGAAGGGATATAATACAATAAAGGACTTAATCATGTATAGTATGTTCACTAGATAATATGTGTTTGTGTAGACTTAAGAGTGCCCTGATAAAATAAACATGGTTGGAGTATTGAAACTATACAATTCATGTAGGATTCTAAGTCCCAACTATTTTAATTGCTTGTTGCTAACAAATTTAACTTTTTATTATACTATGTTTTGTTTTACAAATGGTAATATTAATATTCAATTAAAATGTCTTATAAATATTAGATACAGTTAATTAGGTAAAATAAGTAGAACAAATTAATTGTTCAACACAAACTCAAGTAAATAATTCTAAATTAATCACACATGAACATTCTGGGGATAATAGTTTTTGAACATTTTATTTGTATTGGGTGTTTGTGCTTTCTGAGTGTGCCTTGACTATATGTGTTGTGTGTGTGTTGTATGTGTGTGTTCATGTGTGTGTCTTTCTGTGAGGTTGCCTTGAATGAGTGTGTGTGTGTGTGTGTGTGTGTGTGTGTGTGTGTGTGTGTGTGTATGATATTTTGATTACAGGCCTTTTGTGTTCTGATTCTCATTATGGAATCTTATTCGAAAGCTTTTCTAACATTCTTGATATTGTCTTATGTGACAATGGTCTTTGGATGGTTTATACTTTAATCTACTTTTTTTTTTGAAGTACAACACATGCTCTTATAAGGAGAGTCGAGAGTAAAAATAGTCTAGCTCATCTGTAATTCAATAGAAAATTTAAATGTCTGGCTCATGATCCATTACAGTGAAATATTATTCATCAAACAAATTATTATTTAAGAAAATGATTTTCTTTACTAAAAATAATTGGAAATAAAAGTTTCAATTAGTCATTAATTGCATTTTGAATGTATTTTTAATATTTTCAATGGTTTGTTTTCTGAATCTCCCTGAATGCCTTTTTTCCCAAGTATATTGAAATTATCACACAATGTGTGATAGTCAGTCTTGATTGACACCTTAATTACATTGGTAATGTAGACATCTCTGGATGTGTCTGTGAAAGCATTTCCACTAACTAAAGGCAGAAGAACTGACATGAATGTGGTCTGTGCCATCTCATAAGCTGAGCACATGGATGGAATAAATGTAGAAAGTCACAAAAGGCAGCTATTGTGCATCTTCTGGCTCCCTTCCTTCTGGGCTGTGTAATTTGAGGTTTTCTGCTCCAATGTTCTTCCCTCCATGATGAACAGAATCGTCCGATGCCAAGGAGTCGAAGAAATATATCCTCCCTGCAGCTGTTCTGCCGAGGTATTGTCATAGTAGTGACAATCTAAATAATGAAGAGAAGGTGTGCATTCACTTTTTAGTTTCAAATAAATAAAGACTTAAAATACATTTCCCTCATATTTTAAATCTCTTTTACATTTGTTATGAGTTGAATGTATTATTTTATTATTAGATAAAAACATTACAGTTGTTATTCACAGCAAGTTTACACATATAAACTGTCATTAATTAAACAAAGGAAATGTTCTCTTTATTTTCTAATATTTCTCTTATAGAAACTGTAAAATACCATAACATATTTGTTAAACTTAAGTCTGTTTCTAGATGTGCATATTCCATGTAATACTTGAGGTAAATTGCTATTCATGGTGGCTTCCACTAATTAATGGTCCATGGTTATATCTTCTAAAAAAGGTGTGCTGATGTTTCAAAATAAATGGGTTTTATTTTCTGTCCTTTAAATTTCAGTTGTGTTTTTGTGATTTCCTTTCCTTTGGAATATACAATTAAAGAGAAGAATAGCAGTACTTATTTAATCTCAAGCTTCTCTTCAGTTTCTACTGTCATGATCTACTTAAGCAAGCAAGTTCCAGCCTTCCGAGTTGTGACTCAAGGCTGCCCAATTAGACTATGCTAGCTAAGAGTTTCTAAAGAAAGCCAACTGCTACATTTGGGTCTGAAGCTATTGTGAAACAGATACATATGGATCTGATAAATGGAGTGTACAAGTGACAGCTGTCCATATGATCTGGTTTTGGATCAAGCAAATAGACATACCCAGTTAACACACAGGCTACTGAGCAAGTATATTTCTATTCATTAAGATTTAAGTCTTGTATGTTTACAAAAAACTGGTATATTTTATCTTACTGTTTTAATAAAAATATTATATATATGTATATACATGTATATATGTATACATATACACATATATATACACATATATATACATATATATACATACATACACACACACACACACACACACGCACACACACACACACACACACACACACACACACACACACACACACACACACATATATATATATATATATATATATATATATACCATTAGGCCATACTTCCTAATACTGTCACTCCCTATGGACTTATAGAGGCCCTTTTTATTATTCAAACTTCCACAGTGTCTGAATTGCTTTTGTAGAATTCAGCTGCACTAATTTCATAACAGCACTCCCTTCTTTCAAGTTCTTTCAGCACTTCAACTTTTCTCCATTATTCACCTCTTACCAATATTTTTACCCATTCATTGGGAATTTTATACATTTCTTATACAATTTTGTATCACTAAGTTTTTCTTAGTGAGCATTTTGAAATAAGTAAAACAAATAAAAGCATGTTAAGATGGGCTATTTCACAAAATGAGACATCAAAACCCAAATAGACAGATTTTTGCCATGAAGAATGAGTCCAATTCTGATTGTGCAAGAACATCTGGTAGTTACACATTGATGGACAGCACTGTGGAATCCTGTGACTGGGGTCAGTGCAAAAGAAGACATGTATAGTCAATATTCATTGCTTTATTTGGTTTGTGACTATTGAGTAAATACTAGCAGATGCCTGTTATTTCAGCAGGTAAAGAGACAAAGACTTCTCTGTACATAATATGTCACTGGAAGCAACCAACGAACGGCACTTATCAGATGTAATAATGAGGGTGTAAGGTGCACACCAATAGGGTAAACAATGCAATCAATGAGCTTTACTCTCAAGGAGTGGGAAGAGGTGAGAAACATAATGGCAAGCAAAAGTTTAAAGGGAAAGAGGAATTATGCAAGATGCAGTGAGGGCAGAGGTGGGATGAAACTCCAGGAAGCACTGTCATAGTATGTGGAACTTTATGACTAGCAATGAACCTTGGGAAATTACATATAATTTAATCTAGTTCAGAGAATGTTGGTAAGTAGAGGATGTTTTTTAAGAGTTCTTCATTGCCTTTATTATGGATGCATCTCACTTGTAAGACTATCAAGTAATCCCATCTAGTAGACGCAGAAAGATCAGCAATTCAAACTCATTCGAGGATATAAGAAGAGACCAAGGCCAGCCTGGCTAAAGGAGACTCTGTCTCAATAGTAATAAGAGTATATGTAAGAAATAAATACATACATACTACAAGTATACTTTCTGAGACATCTAATAAAAGTCTAAAAGTTTCTATATTAGCTATATTTCTAAAGCTGCAGAAATTTTTTTATCTGTATAAACAATGAAAGGAATTCCACGAGATTCTGACACCATATTTCCAATCAGTTTGTTTCTAAATGGCAGTGATGTTTATAACAGTAGTAGTCTTCCACACACTTGCAGTCATAATCATGAATGTGCTCAGGTGAGACCTGCTCTACCCTTACTCCTCTCAGTGGAATTGCCATTAGGCTGTGACAAACACATTTAGCTCTGCCTTTTGAGACCTATAATGGGTATTTTATTTTACTTTATTTTAATAAGACTCACTGTACAGATTTGGGAGAACATGTGAAAGAGAAGTCTATAATCAACCACAAAGAGGTTTTTCTCTGCAATAAATGTATAACTTTAGGATTATGGAGGATAAAACTCCACTTATCACAGTACAAAACTGCTAAGGCAGAATCACTAGAACAGTAAGTTCAAAAGGCTCTCTCTGGAAACATCAGTGAGTTAGAGAAATGATTGGGCCAGTAAAACAATATTACATATGACCCTCCTGTATTACACATAAATAGGAACATCTTACATAAAATAGATCCCAAGAAATATATTTACATAGTACCCTTGAATGTAAGACTTTTTGATGAAACTTTAGTGGTTTGTGCATTTGTGTGTGTGTGTGTGTGTGTGTGTGTGTGTGTGTGTGTGTATGTGTGTGTGTATATGTGTGTGTGTCTGTATGTATCTTTTTTTTCCTGGCAGTTAATTCTGGAAGTAAACAGAATTGGAATATCTGATATTAAAATTATTTTCCTAAGTAGACGTTCTAGATTAAACTAATAAACTCTAGAAAATTCCATCACTTCCATATCCTTACTAACCCTTCTCTGCCTTCCCCTTGTGTATTCTAGGTACTCTCTGTGATCCAGGCTGTAGATTGAGTTTTGTGTGTGTCATGACACAGGTGTTGAAATCTCTTCACAGGCTGACTCATTTTCTTTCCATGGTAACTCCATGCACTGACTTGCTTTACCTATGACAGTTGTTTGGCATGGTTTCTATGCAAATGTCTTGCTCAATTTTATTGCACTCTTTACTTTGATCTGAAGGACATCTATTTATATTCTGTATTCTTATCTGCTCCCTATGCAAGGTGGAAATATATTGCTTTAAATGTACTAATCCTTATTTGCTCAAGAGAAAGCAGATTTAAATAAAATATCTATTAATTATTACATTTATTGACTATGCCTTTTTACATCATACCCAAGACAATTTTTCTTTAATCCAATAGCACAAAATATCCCCCCTTTTAACCTAGAAAATTTACATATTCACAATAAGGATGCAGCCTTTTAGGTTGGTAGCTTGCTTAGGCATTTTCTTTTCTTTGATATTTTCTTAATCTCGTCATAACTTCTTCCTGGGAGTCAAAATGCAGCAAGTTTTGGACCCTTTACTGATGTCCTATCTGTGAAATGTTTGATGCTCATTCCTCTGTGTTAGTTCTCTGGTCGCAGGCCATCAGAGGTATTCTTGAGAGGTGAATAAGTCCCCAGAAACATGTTCTTCTTTCCAACAGTAGACTATGTGCTGGGCCTTGATTTTTTTCCTTCTGTGCTTAAGACATTGTCTGCCCTTTCTGCAAAGCAGACTGTTGTCTTCTTGGTCATTTGAAAAGAATCTTCATATGCATGATGGCAAAAATATATCAACTTCCTTGTAAAAGAACAAGCAGCCAACTTCCTCCTTCCTCAAAGTATTAACCACAGTTCTCTCCCAGGACAATGAACTAGAAGAATATATTGAGCCTTCTGATGGGCTTTAGGTCTTGATCTGTTAAGAGGTATGAGTAGACCCACTCTCATGCCAGCCTGTGTTCAACTTTTATCAACTTGTGTAATGTTGTAATGATCTCTTGTTTTTTTGGCTACATAACCAATAAATAGGCTAGTGGAATTAAATATTCCCCATGTGCTCCTGTCTGGTAGAACATTCCTCCTGGATGTCACAATAAGGTCTAACCCCAGCCTCAGCCATCTTTTGGCTTCAAGGCACTCCATGCACTTATTGATATTGGTTATTCTTTTTTAATCAGAATGTTACCCTTTGTAGTTTTTTGTACTGGGTTTAATGGTTGTGTCTTTATTCAGAAGAGGAGACAAAGAGTTAAATGACAAACAGTTGACAGCAGCATATTCAAACAAATCAAATAACAGAAATAGCTTAAATGATTCATCCATCCAAGGTATTTTAAAATGAAATAATGGGTAATGTATTTTTTTAAAGTACAAAACATAATATTATAGGTATTTTAAATGCCATGAAAGAGTTTAAGTTCTAAAGATAAATTAGTGTTTTGTATTATAATACTAAAATAGTAGAATATAAAATATAATTTATAAATAAGGATATATTAAAGTAAATAACCACTGTCTACAGTGAATGCAGAAATCAATTGTATTCAGAATTTTCAACTTTTACTACAAAAAAAAATCAAAGATTTTGAAATTAGAATTAAAACATAAACACATTTGTGTTTGAGTATGCATGTGTGTGCACTCCTATGAGTGTAGTATGTATAGAGTAGATATAGATGTTCGATATTTTTCTCAGTCACTCTTACCTTAGTTTTTAGCAAGGGTGTCTCAGAGAACCTAGACCTCAGAAACAGCCTAGACTGATGGTCAATGATTTACAGATATAATCTTTTCCCTGTTCCCATAATGCTGACATTATAAGAACATCCTGGCATTCAACTTTTTATATGGGTGTTGGAATCAAACTAAAGGTCTCTTACTGAAAGTGTACACATTTAAAGACTGAGTCTTCTTATCAGCCTCTAAACATTAGAAACATAAATATTAGTTGAAGTGATGCTACACATAAAGTAGGATTTCAGCATCCATCATGGACTTTTTCTCCTATATATGTTGATATAAATTATGTTCATCTGAGATTTTAAGGAGATAAATTCTTTGTTTCTCTCTTTCTTTCTCTCTCAATATCTCTCTCTCTCTCTCTCTCTCTCTCTCTCTCTCTCTCTCTCTCTCTCTCTCTCTGTGTGTGTGTATGTGTGTGTATATATACATGTGTGTGTGTTAATGGAAGTTAAATCCATAGTCTTATAGATGTCTTTACCATTGAGCTACATGTTTGGCCCTAAATCTAGATTAAATATCAGACATGCATTATAAAGTTGCATCTTAATTAAGCTAATTTTTCATTTTCAAAAGGAAATTGAAAAGTCCTCAAACTCATCATTTAACAAAATTTTCACCAAATATTTAATCATTTTCATTCCAATTTTATGCTGTATAATTTCTTAAAACTAGACAGACCATGGAATGCCTGAAATAAATTACTGAAACATCAAAATAGTAACCTATATAACCACATACTCTAAATCACAAGTATGAACTCCAAAGTACAAATTATTAAGATATTCTATTTATTTACACTTCAAATGTTATCCTCTTTCCAGGTTTCCCCTCTGAAAACCCCAAATCCCATCTCCCCTCTCCCTGCTTCTATGAAGGTGCTCCCCTACCCACCTACCCACTCCCACCTCACCACCGTGGTATTCCCCTACACTGGGGCATCGAGCCTTCACAGGACCAAGTGCCTCACCTTCCACTGATGTCTGATAAGGCCATCCTCTGTTGCATATGCAACTGGATCAGTTTTTAAATCTAGTGATTTTGTTTTAGATTTCTGGAAGGAAATGTTTACTAAAAATCAAAGTTTATCGTGGTCAGTTAAATATATTCTAGACTTTCACGATCCTGCCACTTCACCATCTTCATCAAATTCCTGAACAACACAGGTAAGCTCTATTTTCTCCAACCATTTTTCTTGCTCTTTGAGCCCTCTGGGTCAAGCCAAGCTGCCTTAAGCATCCTACTATTCCAGGCAGACCTCCACTCTCCTGCTATCTCTCCACCCAAATTTGTTGGACCTGAGACTCCAGAACCATACAGAACTGGAGATCCTGAAACATAGAGCCAAAGCATATGCATCAGAAGCCTGCCACACCAGGACCATTGTGACTCCCTAAACATACTACAACAAAAACACCCTGGGTCCAAAAACATCCAGATGTCCAAAGACCCTCAAAAGAATGCAATCAACAAGAGCCAGAGCAATATCACACCTCCAAAGAAAAGCTACCTTACAACAGCAAGGCCTAACACAACCAAAACATAAGAAAATGACCTTAAATCCAAACTTATAAAGATGATAGAAGCCTTTAAAGAGGAAATGAATAAATCCCTTAAAGAAATACAGGAAGATACAATCAAATACATAGAGGTTTTAAAAGAGAAAACAAGTAAATCCCTTAAAAATATACAAGTAAATACTATTAAACAGGTGAAGGAAATAAGTAAAACTGTGCAAGACATCAATGTGGAAATAGAAGCAGTAATAAAAAGCCCACAAGTGGATGAAATTGTAGAGATAGAAAACTTAGGTAAGAGAATAGAAACTACAGATTCAAGCATCACCAAGAGAATAGAGGAGATTGAAGAAAAAATCTCAGGAATGGAAGATATAATCAAAGAAATTGATACATCAGTCAAAGATAATGTCAAATCTAAAATTTCCTGACACAAAACACCCAGGAAACCTCAAATACCATGGAAAGACCTAACCTAAGCATAATAGAAATGGAAGAAGTTGAAGAACCCCAGTTCCAACGACCAGAAAGTATTCTCAACAAATCATAGACAAAAACTTTCCAACCTAAAGAAAGAGATGACAATAAGAAAGAAGCTTATAGAACATCAAGTAGACAGGACCAGAAAAAGAATCCTCCTAGAACATAATAATTACAGAAAAAAAAATGTATGAAACAAAGAAAGAATTTTAAAAGAGGCAAGGAAAATGGCCAGGTTCCAAGGAAGGCTGACTTATCAGAATTATATTGGACTTCTCAACAGAGACTCTAAAAGCTAGAAGGACCTGGTCAAATATCTTGAAACCTCTAACAAAACCACAGGTGCCAACCTAGACTACTATTTTCAGAAAAACTCTTAATCACCATAGACAGAGAAATATTTAAAGTCATATCCAATTTCAAAGAGTATCTGCCCACAAATCCAGCCCAATAGAAAAGTACTAGAAGGAAAACTGGAACCCAAGAAGGATAATTAGATCAATGAAAACACAAAAAATAAGTAATTCCATAGAAGCAAAAACAAGGAAAGCACACACACACACACACACACATACACACAACACCAACAACATTAAAGTAATAGGAAATAAGTCAGTGGTCACTAATGTATGTTGACATCAATGGAATCAATTCCCCAATAAAAAGACAGAGTCTATCACAATGGATGTGAAAACGGGATACACCATTCTGCTGCAAGTAAACACATCTCAGCAAAAACAAATATTACCTCAGAGTAAAGGATTGGACAAAATTTTTGAAGCAAACAGACACAAAAAGCAAGCTGCAGTAGCTATTTTGATAAAATAGACTTTCAACCAAAATTAATAAAAAGAGACAAGGAAGGAAACTTCATACTCATTACAGTAAAATTCTACCAAAATGATATCTCAACAAAAGAGCACCCACAACTCTAAAAGAAACATTGCTAAAGCTTAAATTGCACATCGATCTTCACACATTAATAGTGGGAGTCTGGTTTTATGCCACTAGAAAGTCCCAGACACCAGGAAAGTGAGACAATCCTAGGACCTAACAGGGATGACATTAGCTGAAATACCTAACGAAGGGGCAAAAGAGCCTCTAGAGATCACCTCCAGTAGATAGGCAGGGCCCACAGGTGAAGGATGGGGCCATCAACCCATCTCAAAAAAATTAACCCTGAATTGTTCCTGTCTAAAGGAAACTCAGGGACAAAAGTTTGAGCAGAGACTGAAGGAAAGGCCATTGAGAGACTGCTCCACCTTGGGGTCCATCCCATCTGCAAACAGCAAACTCAATACAATTGCTTATGCCATGAAGAGCTTTTTGACAGAAGTCTGGTATAGCTGTCTGCTTAGATGCTCTGCCAGTACCTGATTAATACAGAACTAGAGGCTCACAGCCAGCCATAAGACTGAGCCCAGGGACCTCACTGGAAAAGTTAGGGGAAGTACTGAAGGAACTGAAGAAGACTGCAACCCCATAGGAAGAACAGCAATATCAACTAACCAGATCCCCTAAATATCCCATGGACTAACCTCCAACCAAAGAGTATACATGGATGGGTTCATGGCTTCAGCTACATATGTAGCAGAGGATGGTCTTATCTGATATCAATGGGAAGGGAAGTTCTTGGTACTGAGGAGGCTTGATGCCTTAGTGTAAGGGGATGCTACAGTGGTGAAGGGGGAGTGGGTGGGTGGGAGATCACCCTCTTAGAGGCAAAGGGGAGGAGAATGGGATGGGGAGTTTGCTGATGGGAGGACAGAAAGGGGGACAACATTAAATAAATACAACACAAATAAAAATCACCCTTATTAAAAAAAATAGTGGGAGACTTCAGTACCTGATTCTCACCAATTGACAGGACATAGAAACAAATGGATGGAACTTGAGAATATCATCATGAGCGAGGTAACCCAGCCCCAAAAGGATATGCATGGTGTGTACTCATTTATAAGTGGATATTAGCTATAAATTGTAGTGTTACACTCCACAGACCCCTAAACCTAAATAAGAAAGAAGACCCAAGCAAAGAAGCTTAGATCTCACTTAAAAGGAGGAATAAAATAGTCATAAGAGGCAAAGGGAGAAAGGGAACTGTGAGGGAGGAGGTGGGGAGGGAAACTAGGGGGTTTGGGGATCAGATGTAGGGAAGGCCAGGAAAGATGGCTAGATGGCCATGAAACGAATGGAAATCTGCAACAACATGTAAAATATGCTCTGTAATGTGCATATGAATACATAAAAAATTAAGCATTCATATTTAAAAGACATTCAGAGTGAAGCATAGACATATCACTTCATGACAGTCTTTTCACTAAGCATATTCAATCAAACACTATATCTTCCCCCAACTCAGTGAAGGATAGAATTCATACTATGTATATTTTGCTGCAATTAAAATATGCCAATTAATATGTTGGGACTTGGTTTAATGGTCCATATCTTCTTAGTTCTCTCTTTCTGGCCCTTTGAGGCATTTAACCTAATCCATGTATTTGTGACACCCAGCCAACCAACAGAGCCAGGGACTCAACAACCTCCACACCTGGGTGCCAGTTCAATACATGATTCAACCCTGACCAGGGAATCATTTTCTTTCAGTGATGGTAACTAGCACATAGTCCACAACTGGAAAATATCTAAAATAAGATATTTGGAATATTCAGCACTAAATGCACTGTCTGTATCATTCATACTTTCCACTCAAAGCTCAGGAAACTATGAAGAAGAGGAAACAGAAAGATTCTAAGAGCCAGAGAGTGATGAAACATCATAAGGAATAAAGTTTCTCCCAGACACAAAATGACTAACATTTATATAAACTCACAAAAAAAATGTGAAAGCACACATTGGTCCTGTAGAAATTTAATGTAGACAAAAACTCCACAAAGAGAAAGGGAAGTGGCACAAAGTTCTACTTATAATTAATATATGTTAAGGGAAGTGTAACCTATTTTCTCCAAATGAGTATTTTCATCATCCACACTATAGGGCAGTAACTCTCCTCTGGAATATTTAACCAATACAAAGTAGATTCTGAGGATTTTTGTTTGTTTGTTTGTTCTGTTTTTGTTTTTATTTTTGTTTGGGGGGGTTGTTTGTTTTTGGTTTGGGGTGGTTTTTGTTTTGGTTTGGTTTGGTTTGGTTTTTGGTTTTTCAAGACAGGGTTTTTCTGTATAACCCTGGCTGTCCTGGAACTCACTCTGTAGACCATGCTGGCCTCAAACTCAGAAATCTGCCTGCCTCTGCCTCCTAAGTACTGGGCGATTCTGAGTTTTTTGTTTGTTCTTATTTTGTTTTCTGTGTAAGAGTGTTTGCTTGCTTCTTTGTATATATACCAAGTGCATGCCTGGTGTCCACATCAAATGGAAGAGGACATTGGATTCCCTATAAATAGAGTTATAATTTTCCATTTCCCTATGGGGAGTAAGAATTGAACCCTTGTCCCACTGAAAGTATCTGATACTCCTAACTATTGAATCATCATTCTAGTCTTGTGGCTTGATGTCTTTGATATGCTTTTGTTAGTTTGTCTGTTTTGTTTTGTTTTGTTTTTGTCTTTGAGAAGATCTAAGTGGAGTTGGGGAAGTGGTAAATATATGATTAAAGCATATTTTTTGAAAATTTTTATAGCCAAAGTGATTATAAAAATTGCTCCTATAACATGAGAATAAGCAAATTATAGAAAAAAATAAAGTAAAAAGGTAAGCCTGAAAGTAACTCCTGAGTTTTTTAACCAGAAATATTTTCTCAGTTAATTACAACTACAAAGGATTTTTTCATTTAAAAGGATTACTATGAACTTACCTCCTATTTTCTTATCTGTATAAGAATCGTATCTAAATTAAAAAGTCACAGTTCTAAAGAAAATCTCAATAGAAGTTACAGTCATTTTAAATTGTGTTGACGATCTATCAGACTGATGAATTCCTGGTTTGAAACCCCAGAAATCCTAGGGACTATACCACCAACAAAAGACTACACATGGAGCGACCTGAGGCTCCAGACAAGTAAGTAGCAGAGGCTACTTGTTGGGCATCAATAGGAGAACAGGCCCTTGGTTCTCTGAAGACTTGATGCCCCACTGTAGGGGAATGCCAGGGTGGGGAGGAAGGAGTGGGGAGGAGGGTGACAGAGCACTCCTATTGAAGCAGGGGGTGGGGGATAGGATAGGAGGTTTGAAGAGGGGAAAGGGGATAACATTTGAAATGTAAATAAATATAATATCCAACAAAAAAGAAAGGAACAAGGACCTGGCTTTGTATATGGGTAAAACAAAATTCATCCAATCAGTAATTGACTTAGGAGCTAGAAAGATGATTCTGAAGTTAAGAGTACTTTCTGCTCTTCCTGGGAATCTGAGGAAGGTTCCATGTACTCTGGACAGGTGATTAACAGGAGCCTATAGACTTAATTCCAGAAATCACGATATCTTCTTTTGGCAAGTGCAGGTGATCTCACACAGGTCCCCACACACATAATTAAAACTAGTAGTCAAGTAAATATAAATTACAATTTTGGAGAAAATTCAGCATTTTATCAAACTTTAAACAGAATAATACTATGCTGCCATGGACTGGGATTACTTACGGGGTCCCTTGTTCTGAGGGACGATGGGTTCTGGCCAGGTGTGCATGGGATTCGGTTTTGACAAACAGACTAGACATGCGTGGTGTAAGGTCTGAGTGTATTTTTCATATGGAGTCAGGTTTATATAGTCGATACAGAAGGGTTTGAAAGAGTCAGGTGGTACAACGGTCAAGATACATCAAAATAAGGTGCAGGTACATCGTCCTTCCTTAGGAACACAATGAGTCAGCAGCAAAGTATGTACATGTTAATTTAGCAGGAACTAAACAGGGATTAAAATCTGAAAGAAAGCTAGCTCTGACTAAGGTGACCTTGGCTTAGAAGCCAGGTGCAGATAGTTCCTCTTCAGTTTGTTGTTTTGGTTACAGACTGGGTGGGCCTAAGTAAGTCCCTCAACTATGCTATTTTTCTGGGCTATCGGAAGTTAGCCCCAGGGAACACTTGTTAAGCTAGTTCCTAGGAGTGATTCACCTGCAAATCTAATATGGCCTGCCTTATGTGGACTAAGAATGAGGATTTCACCTGACCCTGCCCTGGGATAGTTCTCTCATTCTGTAAACTTTAATGCCCTACCCACAATGCTGGTGGCAATTAGTTTGAATGGCTTAACATTCCAAGCCAGGGTTTGACTAGGACTTTGGAACATTGGTGAAGGTCAGAGAGCAATGTCCGAATTTTCTCTTAGTAGTTGTAAAGAAATGATACCTTGGTTAGCTCCTAGCACACAAGTACGAGGACATATCTGGGCTACCTCTGAGTTTGGGGTACCAGGCGACAATTCGGAGGCAGGAGACTGACTTTCCTTGAAATTCACGCCTCAAATACTGCCATCACGCAAAGTGTGCATGGCACTATGCTGAATGCATTCTTCAAGTATACATAAATAGGAAATACTAGAGTATATATATTTTTTATAAGACAAAATATATACTGAGTAATTGTTATTATTGAATGCCTAATAGCTGAAATAAGAAAGTATGTCTTGTTTTTTATATAAATAACCTCAGATTTTTAAATTTTGAATACATTTGAATTTAGAAGTTTTGGTTTTAATGTTTTAACATTTTTATTGTTTTTCAGTATATGTGTGTTGCATGGTGTGTGTGTGTGTGTGTGTGTGTGTGTGTGTGTGAGAGAGAGATTCATAGATGAACTGAGCCCTTGCAAGTCAAAGGTAAAGGATCCATTTGGAGCCACTGTGAAAACCACATGTCATGGCTGGGAGTAGCAGTTTAGTTTCTTTGATGTTCTATGCTTCAGTTCCTGCCTTACATTCCTCCCTTGGCTTCCCTTCATGATGCACTGTGAACAGGATTTATAAGCCAAACACATCCTATCTTCCTCTAGTTGCTTTAGGTTATTGTGGCTTTTTAATTGTTTATTTTTTCTCTCTTGTTGTTGATATTGTATTTTTATGACATTTGAGTAAAAACAAAATAGCTAAAACAAAGGAGTCTCGAGCAAACCAACTCTACTATATGCCAATGATATCTCTTAATCGCCACCACTAAGCCATCCCCTTATCTCCTGAAAGTGATTTTACAAAAGTAGACATATATCTTTAATATATGTCTACTTTATTCTACAAAAAAGACAAGTGAATATATAATATAACTGTGCATGGTTTATTCAATGAGGACATTTCATTTTTTTCTGATAGTAAATTTTTAAAAAAATATATAGATGTAATGACATATTCTGAAAAAAAATGAAATTGTTACAACTACAAATATCTTAAAATGTTATTTTTGTGACCCTAATATTTTTATGTCCCAGTAATAGAGGAGATTAACATTTAAATATAAAATGTATTGCTTTATTTTAGAGTTTACAAGGCGATACAGAAAGTATTGGCCTGGGTAGTTGCCTCAGTGGATAAAAACAGTTGTACCAGCAAGGGGAGCTGAGTTCAAGTCCCCACACCCATATCTTTATACTGAGCATTGTTTTGGTGGAGACAAGTAAGCCTTTAGGACTTGCTATTAGCCTGAATAGCTCCAGGTTCAAAGGAAGACCTTGACTAGAGGGGTAACAGCAAGAGTGATCAATCAGAACAACTACTGCCTTCCTCTTCTGCCCTCTGCATGAATTCATACCCAAGTATGCACCTACATCACATAACATTTGCTCAAATAAACATTCGCAATAGTACACACACCGGAAAAATTGAAAGCAGCCAATGGGAAAAGCTCCCTGAGTACCACCTGCAGTATGGTGCTAAAGGAGGAGCTTCATGTGATACATCACAGTTTGGTGCTAAAGGAGGAGCTTCATGTAATACATCACAGTATGATGCTAAAGGAGGAGCTTCATGTGATACATCACAGTATGGTGCTAAAGGAGGAGCTTCACGTAATACATCACAGTATGGTGCTAAAGGAGGAGCTTCATGTGATACATCACAGTATGGTGCTAAAGGAGGAGCTTCATGTGATACATCACAGTATGGTACTAAAGGAGGAGCTTCATGTGGTACATCACAGTATGGTGCTAAAGGAGGAGCTTCATGTAATACATCACTTTGAATTTTGACTTTTTAACATACGTCTTAACAGTATGATTCATATCATACTCTCAGGATTTATATTTACCTCTGAACTTTGTTGATAAAATTGTGGAAATATAACTAAGTTCATGGGATTCTTAGAAGTTTTATTCTGCAATTCCAGTTACTATACCTCAGCACAATGCTGTTGGTCACTTAGAAACAGACATTGATAAATTTTATTACAGGAAAATAAGATTTAAAAATATATATATTAGCTTGATACTTGTTTCATTTATTTCTGGTAATAGTTAACTTAGTCTTAAAATAATTAGGTTAAATAAATTATAACCTGCCATTTAATTTGAATTAAAATGATAAAAGGTTTAAAAAGTTGAGCTTTTCAAGTCATAAATGATTTTTCCTGGAAATAAATCTCCTTTGTGAATGTATGAATCACTGTTTCTCATAAATTTTGATAAAAGCATGTTATAATTTTATAGAACTTCCAATAAGATTATAATTCAAAAATTGTATTTTGCATATGGCTAATTGAGACAACTTTGCAAATATTGAGATAAAATAAAATATTAAGTCTAAAAACACTTTCAGTAAATAAAAGTTCATAGCTCTCCTTTTTAACTTTATGTTATATTTTGTTCCATCTATTCTATTTTAATCATACAAAAAACTTTCATGAGCTCAAAATAGACCAAAAACTCCAATATGATGAAGGGAAGTGGACAAATTCTCAAAGCAGCCAAGAAAGTATTTACAATTGATAGTACTGAAAGGCTGGAGAATCTTAGAATTTAAATGAGGGCATTTAATACAAATGTATGGTGTATAACCTTTACCTAAAAGGACATGGAGGGCCACTGTAGCCAGCCAGAAATGTAAAATAGCCAGTTCCAGGAACTCAGAGCCTCAGGGCTCTGGTTCCCAATACCTGCCCCTCCTGGCTGATCCGCAATGAGGGTGGAACTAGGAATGAAGGTCTACTGGTTTATGGGACTCTCCACCCTGTCGACCGGTAGATGAAGATTACATTCCTAGCATGAATGTTTCCCTCCCTAACTGAACACCTTGGGTTGGGTCCCTGTGAATATTTCCTTGGTAACCCTCTTCCTGCCCCCAGCTCATGGGTCTTTCCCTTAAATACTCCACACTTCTTGTGTTCGGAGTTGAACTCTGGCCAGCATGGTCACGAGATCGACCCGGTACCGGTACCCCCAATAAACCTCATGTGATTGCAGCAAGTTTGGTCTCTCGTGAGTCATTGGGTGGTCGCGTCATCCTGAGACTTGAGTAAGGATCTCCCCAGTTCTGGGGGTCTTTCAGTACCAGCAGAAGGAAAATCAGTTTTCTTCGATGAAGAGTATATTGACAACACTACAGGACACCATGCTCAATTATTATAGAGAATGCTCAAAGGTTAAAACAAGGGATAACATTATGATCTCTAGTTTTGTTTTATAAATATTTTAAAGTACCAAGAGAAAACTTATATTTGAGATTAATACTACAATGGAAAGGGTAAATGATACAGTTTTTTTTTGTGAATTTTGGTTTTTAAAGCAAGCATTAAGTAGCAATTATCAGTAACAAATATAGTAGCAGCAAAAATAAAAATCCCCAAGTTCTTTGCAAATACATTATAATTTTTAATTTATTTTTAAATTTATTTTGCTCTGACTTTTTTGGTCACTCATAAAAATATTCGCATAACCATGACACCTAGTTTCATCTTGAAATGTCACCGGTATTATCCATAAGGAATGGGAAAAATATAATATAATTTTAATGCTACTTGAATATCTTTCTTGTGCCTTAAATTATCTCATTGTATTTCTGTTCTCTTTGACCAATGACAGTTCTAGGCCATCATGGCTGATATGACAGAGACGCAGAGAAAAGCCTTTGAGTGGCTCTTTCCCATAAGAATATACATGTACAGAGTCTTAAAAGGTCAGAGAGCTCACTATTAAAATTATTCAACATTTTCAGATTTTCTCATATGGTTCCAAACTCACTTCAAAGTGATTGAAATGGACAGTTTACCTTGAAATATGAATTAGCTTCTTTACTGTAGAAATAATTATTAAATTATTGACATAATGATATTTTATTTGTCAATTTTTATTTGTTATAATTTATATTGTCTTTCCCTTCATTTTTACTCATTAAATTTCACAAACATCATTGTTACTTTTCATCTAAAATTATTCTATAAACAGAGAAGTTTTCACCTTAAAATTTTTTGGTCTGAATAATTTACCCATTTTCTAATATTTTTGGTTGTGAGCCTAGCCTTTAATGGTTGATCCATCTCTCCTGCCCTAATTATTCTAATTTCCTGTAGTGTAGTTGTACAACTGTAATATTTTTTCAGCAAAGCCTTGTTTATCTTCTAAGTTACAAATAGATTGGTAAAATAGACAAGCACACAAAAAGGCAAAATTTTGTAAGGGGTAAGATCATTTATATTCACAAAACAAAAACAGTCAAGGAAGTCACAGTCTGTGTTAGTAGACATAACAAAAGAATAAATTCCTTATGTAAAGATGGTATTGGCATTTGTTACAACTAGAAAAATCCTAGCATGCCCCGTCAAGCCCTTATTTATTAGCTTCTCTGGGTCTCTAGATTGCAGCATGATTATCTTTACAGCTAATATCCATTTGTAAGTGAATACATACCATGTTTGCATTTCTGGGTCTGGGTTACCTCACTCAGTATCATTTTTCTCTTCCAAATTCTATGATGTCATTTTTAACAGCCCAGTAATACTACATTATGTAACTATACACATTTTTTAATCCATTCTTTGGTTGAGGGATAACCAAATTTTTTTTTCTAGATTCTGGCTTTTTACATTAAGCTTGTATGAACATAGTTGAGCAAGTATCCTTGTAGGATGTAGAATCCTGTTGGCATATGACAAGGAGTGTTTTGGTAAGGTAGATTACTTCCCAATTTTTGGAAAAATTAATGCATTGATTTGCAAGGTACCTGTACAAGTTTCTCAGTCCACCAACATTGTGTTCCCCTTGTTTCACATCCTTAGCAGCATGAACTTTCATTTGTAATTTTGATCTCAGCCTTGCTGACAGGTGTAAGATGGAATCTCAGAGACAATTGGATTTGCATTTCCCTGATGAATAAGGATGTAGAACATTTCTTAAAGAGTTTCTCAGGTTTAGGAGTTCTCTGGTAGAATTTTTGGGGTCACTTAAGTATATTATCATATCATCAGCAAATAGTGATATTTTGACTTCTTCCTTTCCAATTCGTATCCCTTTGATCTCCTTTTGTTTTCTAATTGCTCTGGCTAGGACTTCAAGTACTATATTGAATAGGTAGGGAGAGAATGGGCAGCCTTACCTAGTCCCTGATTTTAGTGGGATTGCTTCAAGTTTCTCTCCATTTAGTTTGATGTTGACTACTGTTTTATTGTGTATTGCTTTTACTATGTTTAGGTATGGGTCTTGAATTCCTAATCTTTCCACAACTTTTATCATGAAGGGATGTTGGATTTTGCCAAATGCCACCAACCAAAGAGTACACATGGTGGTGGAACTTATGGCTCCAGCTGCATATGTAGCAGAGGATGGCCTAGTCGGTCATCAATGGGAGGAGAGGCCTTTGGTCCTGTGAAGGTTCTGTGCCCCAGTGTAGGGGAAAGCAGGAGAAGGTGGGTTAGTGAGGGGGGGGGGGAGGAGGAACTGGTTTTTGTTTGTTTGTTTGTTTTGTTGCTGTTGTTGTTGTTTTTCCAGGAGGGTAAACTGGGAAAAGAGATATCACTTGAAATGTAAATAAAGAAAATATCTAACAACAACAACAAAAAAAGAGTTTCTTAGCCATTTGAGATTCTTCTCTTGAGAATTATGTTTCGATCTGTACTTTATTTCAGTTGAGATATTTGGTTTGTTGGTGTCTAGTTTCATGAATTCTTTATTTTGGATATTGGCCCTGTGTCAGATGGACAATTGGTGAAAATCTTTTTGCATTCTGAAGACTGGTTTTGTCCTATTGATAGTGTCCTTATTTTACAGAAGCTTTTCATCCTCATGAGGTTCATTTTATTAAGTGTAGATCTTAATGCTTTCCTGATTGAAGCTATATTTCAAAAGTTGTCTTCTGTGCGAATGAGTTCAGGGTTACTCTCCAATTTGTCTTCTATAAGATCTGGTTTCATAGTTTCATGTTTCTGGTTTCATGTTGATGCCTTTGATCCACTTTGACTTGAGTTCTGTGCAGGGCAATAGATATGCATGTATTTATGCATATATTCCAATTTTGACTTATTTGTTGATTTTATCACATTTGAGTAATTTACACTCATTTGTGTTGTTTTTCTTTTTTATTAAATTTAAATATATTTTAATCATATTATTTTCCAATTCCTTCCAGATATTCTCCTATTCACCCTATTTTAAGTTATTTTTTTCAAAACAAAAGTAAAAACCCATTATAACAAGAAAACAATATAAAAAACAAACAAAAAACAAAACAAATAAAAACATACAAAATATAAAAGCATATACAAAAACTGTGGAGTCAATTGTATGTTGGTCATCTACCACTGAATGTGAAGAATGTCCTGGAAAGGTTGATATACCTAGTGTCACTAAATTGGAAAGTAACAAATTTCCCTCTCCCAGCAGTTAGAAGTAACAGTTCAGTTGTTAACCTTTATCCTAGTGGTCAAGTTTCATTCATTAATTTGTTTTTTGAAAATATGACACTATAAACTATAATGAGATAAAATAAAAAAATCACATTAAAGTTGTAGAGAACAAGCCAATAGAGGAAATGAGCCAAATAAATAAATAAATAAATAAATAAATAAATAAAGACATAAGAATCACTCCTGTGAACTAAGGAATCCATAACACATAACAACACTAAACTGGAAAGCCTAATGTCTATGTAGAGGACCTGGTGCAGACCAGTGCAGACCCTGTGCATGCCACTTGAGTCTATGTGAGTTCATATGAGTTTTCCTTATGTTAATTTAGAGGACATTTTTCTTTTGGTATCCCCCATAGTGTTTGGCTCTCCTACAGGTTTCCATGAGCTCTGAGGGGAGGGATTTGATGGACACATCATTTTTAAAAATGAACTAGTGTTTTTATTTTCCTATCTACTTAGTTGGATTATACATAAACTTACAACCTTTTAGATCACTGGTTCTAAATATATGGGTTTATATCCCTTTGGGGATCAAAAGACCATTTCACAGGGGTTACATATCAGATATACTGCATATCAGATTTTTACATTATAGTCTTTTATTTTTTATTTGTTTGTTTATTTATTTATTTATTTAATCCTCCAGATTTTATTCCCCTCCCAGTCCACCCTCCAACTATTCTACATCCCAAACCTCCTCCCTGCTTTGATGTTTCCATGAGGCTGTCCCCACCCTTCACTCCCACCCCACTAGACCTCTGAAAATCTGAGTGTTCCAACCTCTCATGCTCTCTAAGTAATGTCTGGCTGTGGGTCTCTGTATTTGTTCTGAAAGACCCTCTTTCAAACATTTACTATACCTTCTTTACATTTACACATTCGCAGTCCTTTTGTGACATGCTTTTTTTGCTTTTTTCTGCTTCTCTGTCCCTCAACAACTTGCACTAAATCCCTCAGCAACTTGCAGTAAATCTCTCAACAACTTATCTTGCAACTCTTAACCATAACTTTGACAAACAAAGTCTAGTTTTAAACATTCCATTCTTTTTTAAAAATCAATATCAAAAACATTATATTTATGTTACAAAGCTTAGCTGGCAACTCTTACATATGAATGCATGATAGTGCAACTTTTAATACATCAAAGACATTGTTTTAAATCTTATCTCTGGTCCAGGCCTCACTATTGGCATCACTAGACTTATAAGGGGTAAGAATTATATAAAATATCATGAAGACCTGTTTTCCTGGGTTGACTCATGTCATGTGTTGTTGTTTAACATGACTCTAACACTGAGTTACCAAATTTAAGCTAATTTTTTTGTTACCAAGATTACAAACAAAAAGCTGCTGTCCCCTTTAAGAGCGGCTCCTGCAGACATTCAGCCTCTATCAGTGTTTTTCTCAGCTGTGTTTAACTTCTAGACACTGCAGAGTGCCTTATCAGCTCTTACTGTGTAAATTGAGACTGCTTTTGAACAAGTTAAGTTAAATCAAAGTTTTAACTATTTTTTCTTTAACATGAAACACAGTATAACAATTATAAATTTATACAGCACCCACCTCCCAGTTAGCAAAGCATGACTCCCAAGGCTTTAATATTTAATCACCACAGTTTACAAGATATCAATTTAATAACTTTTGAACCAGATAATAAAGGCAATATTTTACCCAATTAATTTATTTTGTAAAAACCTACTTGGTTGTTCAGGAGTCCCTGCCCATTTACTCTGTGTCTCAGCTGCTGGGCCCCACTCTCCAGCCGTACCTGACCTTGGCCCTTAAGGAGCCCACATCAGTGGTGCCACAGGTGCCCCTCCCGCTACTGAGGGCAGTAGTACTAGGACCTGAATCTGAAAAAGATGAACCCACAAAGGGGGCAACGGACCAAGTTCTCCCAAACAACAATATAGGGGACTTGGTTAGGGTGTCCCCCTGGCAGGAAAATCTTGCCTAAACAGAAGGAGCCCACAGATGGCCATCCGGTCTGAAAGGATGGCCACTCTGAGGCACACAGAGCCTGCCATATTTTTCTTTCTAATTTCAACAGATAACTTGAGTAGAACAAGATACTAAGAAACACAGAGAAAAACAATTATCACACAGACAGCTCGACCTTGCCAGGTCCATGAACACAGAGAAAGACAACTGGGCCCAGTAACAAACATTAGGTACACAGATAATCAAAGCCAAATTACAGAATCGTTCGGCTCATGCCTGCCATGGCTGCCGAGATGGACCAGTCACAAAATACACACACTCGCCCAAGTCTGGTCTTGAATAACCAGCCAAACGTGGCCTCAGATGGGGTGGGATTCCTCTTCTACTCCCTCTTTGGTAAAAGGAGATTTCCGTTTCCTTTGTTCTGACCGGCCCTGGGAACCTCATCCAGGGGTGCACTTCCACCGGCCCTGGGAACCTCTTCCAGGTGTGCACTTCCAGATATCCTGGGAACCTCTTCCAGGATTGCAGCTTGTGGCCCTAGGACGTCTCCTTCCACAGCTACTGGGTCCTCATGGCCCACAGTAGCAGCTGCCAGAAAACTGAAATACAGAACAGCAGCTGCCAGACAAGCAGCTGAAAACCAAAATACAGAACAGCAGAAATACAGAACAGCAGCTGCCAGACAACCAAAACTAGAAAACATAAACCAGAAAACACAAAACCACAAATGCAGCCGCCCCACACACCTCAGACACACAACACACTCATACAAACATACCTCCAAGGGGTCTTCGGGGTTCCTGGGTGTCACGTAAATCCCAGACAAACCCCCACATGAAAGAGCCTCATAGGGAGACCCCCACTCAAGTCTCAGGAGGACATGCACCCAAGGAATCATGAGAGACCATCTTGATGTAAACACATGAGGCAGTTTAATTTCAGAGCTCCGGTTCGACTCGTATCTCACACAGGAGACAGCGGAATCCACCACAAGGCTCAGGGGTTAAGGGTTTATATAGGGAAAAGGTCTGAGGGAACAAAGGAATCATTGTGGCTATACATGATTGCTAGTTCAAATATCAACTATATTATGTGCAGAACAGAGTGGAAAATTCCTAAGGTTGGTGCTAATCTGAGTCAACAGAGCATCTGACCTTAAACTATATCTAAGAGGACCAGATGGCCCACTACTCAGTGTCTGCCCAGACATGTCCTTGCATGTTTTTTTCTATCTTTATAGTTTATGTCTTTTTGACCTGCTAGTTCTCCGGATGTCTAACAGCCTGTTTGCTTCTGCCCACGCTTATTTGGACATGCTTGGCCTTGGTCCACTGTGTTTTTCTGTAATTTTCTTATTAGCCAGCACAAGTCTCAAATTTAACTCTTTTAGTTCCTTTTTGAAGGAGAAGCTTCTCTACTAATAGCTAAACAAGACACTGATCTATGAGTATAGCTGGGTATGATCATGAGTCATTTTATCACTTTTTTTTTTTTTTGCTTTATTTAGACCAGAAATATTTGGTTTTACCCCAGTTCTCTGGACTATCTAGGCTTAGGTTCTTGTTTTAACCATTTATGTATGCTGAGAGTACATGACAATTAAGAAAATACAAGGTAATGTATAATTGTAGTCTAAGCAAACATCTATGAGAAATTTCTTGTGTTGTGGTTGTATTGGTTGTACTTTATTTACCAAACTCAGGAGAATCTGATCCATAGTACTGAAGTTGTAGTCAGGAACTGTTTGTTTGTTTGTTTATTTTTTAGAGTCCTATTGCATTATAATGAGAAAAGTTACATGATTTCAATTTATCTGAATTTGTTAACATTTAAAAACGTATTTTAAGTAAATAGAATTAAATCACATTCTTGTTTTCCTTTTGTACCCCAACTCCTCCCTGAGACCCACCCTTCAATACCTACAGTTGTTAGGTCAAATAACTCACCTAAATTCCATATAACATAGGTAAAAGATTTTCTTTATCATGCCTAGGGTTTCATAAGAAACACTGTAGATTTCAAGAAAAGGAACTGACTTTTCTTTTCTTTTTTTTTAGTTAGCCTTGGCTGTCCTGGAACTCACTCTGTAGACCAGGCTGGCCTCAAACTCAGAAATCAGCCCGCCTCTGCCTCCCACATTCTGAGATTAAAGGCTTGCGTCACCACAACCTGGCTAGGAACTAACTTTTCTATGAAAAAAAAAATCTCCACTAAAAGTGTAAGATTGTGGACCATCAGGGGTTCTTAGAGACCGAATCACCAACCAAAGAACATTCACATACTGGACCTAGATCCCCACACATACGTAGCAGATGTGCAGCTTAGTCTTCATATGTGTCCCCCAATACTGTAATTAGTGCTGTCCCTAAAGATGTTGCCTGACTGTGGCAACACACTAACTGGGCTGCCTTTTCTGGCCTCAGTGGGAGAGGATGTGCTTAGTTCTGCAGAGACTTGAAATAACAGGGGAGGGAGGATAGCCATTTGAGGCCTCCACCCTCTCAGAAGGGAAGGGGAGAGGGAGGGGGAAGAGAGTGTTTGAGGCAGGGTTCAGGGGAATGCGTGGGGGTGGTGACCTGAATTTTCAGCCTGAAGGCCACTCCATAGAATGATTTATTTATTTATTTATTTTTATTTTTATTTTATTTATTTTTATAACAGAGTCTATGTATGTAATTCTGGCTGTCATAAAACTTACTAGGTAGATCAAGAGTGCCTCAAAGTCATATTTATTCCTCTTGGTTTTGCCTCCTAAATTGTGGGATTAATGGTGTATGCGACATGCTCTATAGAGCTATGACTCAGGGCTATATTAGCTCTACTTTGTATATTGACCTGCTAAACTTTTCAAATTTTACAATTTAGAAAGTATAGAGTCTCATTTGTATGATCAGGTACATGATTCCCATAATAATAATTAAAATTAGTTAATATAATTACAGATGTAATATATTATGCTCTTCTCAAAAGAGCTCTGATTCATGATAGATCTAAAATTGCAAATAAGCAACCAGATCTTACTTTGTGATTGAGATGCGGTTGAGCATACTGATGATTGATTTATCATGGAGTGATCATATACACCATATCTATTCAGACTCAAATCAGAATGCTGTCTAGGTCACAGATCTTATGTTCCAGTGAACTTTTAAAAATATGTGTAGTGACCACACTCATGAGACTTGCAACAGCAAGATAGTCTTTTGTTATCATGAAATATATTGTGTCATGTACAAGTGCATATTACTGCATTTTTATATGTTCCGCCTCTCTAGCTGACACCTTCATCACGCAAGTCTGTGTGAAAGAGTTTGCTCTATACAATTATTGATTCATAGGCTGTCATTAAGTGATAAGAGTATCTGGGCTTATTAAGTAATACGATCACAGTTGAATACACAATCTATCATTATTCAGCATGTTATAAATAACTGTCCCTACTATTTATGTGTCTGTGTATGTATAGAGATTGTGGAATAGACACTAATGTATTACAGTTTAGTGCATAGAGTGTGCATTGAAACCTTCTTCTTTGTATCTTTTTACTCCAAGTAAGTCTTCATCTTTCTATGTATCTGAATATGTATCCACACCAGATACTGGTTATTTAATTTGTTGATAAATGATGACATGCTGTAGGATAAAACAGAAAGTTTTATTCTCCTGCAAGTGGGTATTCATCACCTTAAACTGTCCACCCATGGCTTCTTTTCTGAGCTTAATTACCTATTGGAAGAGAGGTCAGCACACAATTTGCTATTAACAAGATTAAAAGCTGGATGATTTCTCATTACTTAGCAAACAAATCTTTCTTTGCAATCTCTGATGTCAGATGAAAGTCATATCAAGAAAGAAACATTCATTTCAAACCCCACTTTTTGAAATAAAAAAAAATGGGTAGCAGAAGTAAATGATAGAGTTAATGATGTAGCACAATATTAAGTCATTTTCCCTAACATTTTTATAAATGAAACTAATGAAGTTCTGTCAAAGAAGCTTACAATGCATTTCTTCCAGGAATGATAACATGGGTCTGAGAGTGGTGGTAATGAACACACCTGGAATCACACACAACGAAGGTCATCAGGTATCATCTTCTATCACTCTCCACCTTATATTTTGTGACATTCAACATTTTCTATTAGACTTATTGGTCCCAAGTTCTGTCTGTCTAAGCCTCAAACACTTGGATTATAGGAAGACAGAGCATTACCAGGCTTTCACCTAGGTACTTGAATTCAGGTCTTCTGAATTACAAAACAATGGTTTCTAGCAAGAAAAGTATCCATCAGATGTAAGTCTGTATAATATTTCTGATACAATAGAAAGTATGCTATATCATACTTTATTGTACCGACTACAATAGATGTCAATAAAATTTACTGAGTGAAACAAAGAACAAAGCCAAATGTTATCATTTAGTGCTTGCTATTCTGCATATCCGTTGGCCACTTTGTAATTTTGTGGTGGAACTATCTAGTTAACACTTTATTTTTCAAAAATTCTCTTTGATCAAAAACCAAACACTGGAAAACTCTGTTGAGATATTCTGTCTGGTATATTCTCTGCATATAATTTAAAATAAATTATAATATTCATTCCATGTTGAATTTCTTTTAACTTTAAAAATACTCTGAATAGATCATTCTTATTTTTTATATTTTTGGTTGTGAGCCTAGCCTTTTACAGCTGAGCCATCTCTCCAGCCTGATCATTCTTATTTCTAATAAAACTATCATATTTCATATGTAGGCAAATATGGAAGAAATCTGAGTTGGATAACTATATACAAACATTTTAGTCATTATCATAATAACATGAGAAAAATTGTATTTTAGCATGAGTGATCTTAATTAATACAAGAAATTCTAAATGCTATTTTGTCATATAATAAATAATTTTTGTATTAAACTTGTAATTTTTATATAAATTGTAATATTATAACATATAAATAATTGTCTGGAAAATTAAATTAATTTTAAAAAGCCCTAGTATTAAAGTCAATGTCCTTCATTAAGTACAAAATAATTATTTGATAGAACATGCATTTGGTAACAAAACTCAGATATGTGATCAAGTTCATATTTTTAATAAAGGTTTCACTTACAAAATGTTTTATAAACATCTATATTTACATCTCTGTTTGTCTACCAGTATGTCTTTCACCAGTATATATACATTTCATTTATCACTTAGTTCTTTTTAAACTTGTATCTTGGGTGAACTCAAACTCTTAGAAAGGAGCTGTGAACTCTACTATGTCTTCATATAACATCAATTGATGTTAAAGCCAAAAGTTGTGAGAGTTTACAATAAGCATTGGCTTGATGTTTTCCAGAACCTGATGTTTTACCTTGCCACCTGTCCCTTTAAATTGTATTTCTCCAGTTAAAATTATGATAAGTTGGAGCTATAGTGGTTGCTTATCTGTTACGTAAGAAAAGTGCTTAGTGTTCAGTTTCTAATGCCCACAAGGTGGTTCACAACATCCAGTAAGTCCCTTTCCACAGATTCTGATGTCTTCTTGTCTCTTTGGGCACCTGCACATGTGTTGTGCATATAATTTCAACACAGGCACATATCCTTATACATTAAACTAATTATTTAGGAAATTATGATAATGACAATATCATTTTTAATTCCTCAAATATACATCTTTTAAAATGCCTTTTATTGTTAACTTTGTTACTTGTCCTATTTTCAAGAAATTTCTTAATTTTTCATCTACAAATGATGTTATTTGTTATTTGTAAATAGTCAAAAGACAGAAAAATGATTTAAAAGAGTTTGAAATTGTCTAAATTTTATTAAAACCTGATTTGACTTAAAGTAGACATTTTAAAAATATGGCAGAAAAGAAATTAGTGTATGTTATATCGTAGTAGCATATCTAAATGGTAGATATAAAAGACAAGTTACATATTGGAAAACTTGAAATTGAAAGGAAAAGAATAATCAGTTTCATGATAACTTAAAGAAGACAAGAAAATAGCAATCTCGTTTGGTGATAGAAGATTTCATTTTCTCCACAAAACCTGTGAAACTTTTGAGAAGTGTAGGACAGTAAAATATAAAATTATGGATGAAATAAAGAATTATTGACCTTTTGTGTCAGAAACCCTAATAGGACAGGTCCCATCCAATCTTGGAGAAAATGTGCAGTTGGTAGATTAGAAACAGCATAGCTACTTGGTTCATGTGACCCCATGATTAAATTCAATACAACCCAGAAGAGTGCCCCAAAAGCTGTATCAAACTAGAGTTTGAATTTTCAAAGGCACATTTTCAAGGTGGAAGAAGTGGAATAGAAAAAGTGGTCTTGAGAATAATAAATAAACTAGAGTAGGAAAAATAAAGATTAAAGATGCAGAAGGAAAATGGAATATATTGTCAGTACATTATAGGTCAGCCCTGTTCTGTAAACTTTCTTTTCATAGACATGAATCATCTGTGGTTTTTTGTTCTGGGTGATTTTTTTTTCTATCAGTTTTCTTTGCATATTAGTGTTAACCATTATAAAATACCTATTAAGTGTTTATTTGCTGGAGAATAAATGCAGGTTATCAACCATTCTCACTGTATCACAAGGCACTGTCTTAAAAGACAGAACAAAAAATTATTTCCTAAAGCTTACACAAAGTAGGAATCCCACACATTTTGTTAATCTGTTTAATAATACATTGTATAGAGTTTAGAACTTCAGCAAGTAGAAAAAAATGAATTCAGAAATGCCAAAATCTTAACTTGTAATCAAGGTAAAATTGGATTACAATGTCTGTTGATGCCCAGATTAACCAATAGTTGGGTAAGTAAATGTGTAATAAATTCTAAACGTTTTCACTGAAGTATATTTTAAAAGTAGAATTAAGAAAGATCATATACTTTGTAAAAAGCTGCTACATCAAAAGTTTTTCTTTTGAAAAGGGATTTCAGAATTGTTTTGATTCTTTGATTTTCATCATTTTAACATCTTTGTTCAAAACCTATTATTACACTTCAAATGATGTGGATTATGCAAATAGAAGTAACTGTGTTATTTATGCTGAGCTGTCTTACATTTCCAATTTAATTTATTTTATTCTTTCCAGTAGTAATAGTGAGAAATCTTTGACTTTATAAGCACTCTTAATTTCATCTGAAGTTGAACTTTATTTCTTAACAAAATATACAAATAAAGGTGTGAATATTAAGATAAAGTATTTAAAAAATTGTGTTATAATATAACATGATTTTAATGTTTTAAATCCAAATGATAGAAACCTCATTCATTAGGAATTATATTCTTCAAGATACACTAATACAAATGTGTTTGATACTGTTTATTTTTGCCATGTTGGAAGATGTCTTGTATACAAAATATAGTCTTCTTGAATTGGGATGATTCTCACAGTAATTCACTGGAGAAGTGGGAAGACACCTACTATGTTTTCAGAGTCAAATAGCCAGGTCACAACTTCCACATTTCATCTTTTCACATAGACTCTTGTTCAAAATTGTCAAGCATTTTAAACATTTTCACTGTAGTTTAAGTTGTATTTTAACAATCATGGTTTTATGAGCCATCACCATGGGTGACTGAATCAACAGCAACATTTAACTTCGTTTTATCAAATTACAAATTTGATTATAAATGAAAAAGAAAGAACAATAACAGCAACAATAATCCCATAAAAATGTTAAACAAAAAACTTTATATCATTAACATGAAGGCAAAATGGCATGCCTTGTGGTAAAATGAAAGTAATTTCAAAGCACACGAACAATGCAACTTAAGCTTTAAAACTGATTATATGACATGGCTTTAGAATAACTCACTGCCAGTGTTTCTCAGGAAAAACATGAGTGTGTTCAGAAATGATTTAGTCTATTTCCATCTTAGAAATGATCTGAAATCAAATGTAGTTAGATAGGCCTTTCATCTTGGATTTAGGTGGCTAAGGCTGGAAGATTGCAAGTTGGAAGCTAGCCTGGGATATGTTATATTTGAAAGATTAATAATTGCAAATTGTAAAAGGTATATTGTATAGCTTTATACTTTTAATTGCACCTAGATCCTAATATTATAACTAGCAGATACAATAGTACACAGACTAATCTTTCATATGTCATCCTAAGGCTTTTGGTCTACAACACCTAGAACAAGATATAGAAATCTATGTTACAGCTTAGGCTGTACTTACTGATAATCACAGGAGTCATGACACATGAAAAAATATATTTATGTGAATTCAAACACATGGTCAAAATGCTTATTATCTCCTGGTTTATCTGACTGATTCTAAAACTCAATCATTTGTATGTGTTTATTGACTAGCTATGAATTCCAAATGGTAAGGATAGTGTATGTCTGGGAACATTTTAGGACACACTCCCCAAAACAGTGTTCTTTCTTAATATTTAATAGTACTTAATATAAGTGTAGCCTTCTGTTTTATATAATTAATGACAGTAACTGGACACAATGAGAGTTTTAGTCCATCACTCTATATTTCTACTACATCTCTTCTCTCTTGAAGAATAAACAGTGAATGAGGTTGCTTTCAATGAATGCATTTAAGGTTTCCAAATGAAAGACCAATTTAAAAAGTGTAAAGAGTTGTGCTTAGGTATACTTATGTGTATGATCTTATGTAATGAAACATTTCGATACTGAGCTGTAGTTCTCTTAGAATAAGTAGTAAAGCATTTAGAATATTGTATCTGATAGCTTACTACTAAAAGTATACATTTGTAGTTAATGGTCCAATCTTTATAAACTACAAAAAATTACTCCTGCTCTAGAAGCAGTGCAAGTGTGTCCTCAAAAAGATAAGTATCATTTCATACAGCAATTCTACTTCCAGTTACTAATTTGAGAAATTAAATCAATGCCTCTAGTGATAGTAGTTCACTGCAGCACTGTTCATTATAGAGAAACTTGTAAGTAAAATAATGATAACCAAGAAATCAAACAAGTATAGTGGATGTACACTCTGAGTAATGATTGAATTTGATTGTCTACTTGACTCGATTGAAAATCGTAAGGGAAAACCTTAGCAAATGTCTGTAAGAATGTTTCCAGAGAAGAATCTGAGTGGTCTCAACTCAGGAGTTTACTGCCTAGATGTGAAAAGGCCATCCAGAGTCACATCCTTCCTCTGTGTCCTACTTACTGTATGGTGAGCTGCTGAACCACACCACAGCTTCCCTGATGGAAACCTTTGAAAAGTTAGCCTCAAAGAAATATATTCTCTCTCATATCATCACATTTATCAAAATCTAAATATCATATCATAGAATATCACTCACCACAAAGAGCTTAGTGAAAGAGTTATTGACTTCCATCTGCAAGACACCAAGTTTATTTTCCAGGAAAGGAAATTCTCCAATGTGTAGCATCAGATATGCACATTAATGAGAGGATCCTTTAAATAATAATCTATCTGCCAAAATAAAAAGAGATTATTTCACTGTAGAGTTATCTAACATAGCCATTTTCATAGAATTAAATGCTGGAAGGTAGGCATTCAAAGAATAATGAGAAATAAGATATTAACGTATAGCATTTTATTTGATCAGTATGACGTATGCTCTAGAAACTGCAGTCTAGTTTTACATATGCTACAGGGAGGCTTATTAAGAAAAGAATCAAATTAATCATCATGTTTTTGGAAGTCAGAAACCTTCCTCTATGATTGTTTGGAGAGTGTTAGAAAACAATGAGTATTTAGCTTCTGAGTGGAAACTGGCACATTATCCTAAGCTCTAACAAGATCATTTTCTCATAATAGCTATGCCAAAATACTAGCATATTGAGAAAAAGGTTAACGTGCACATTCAGGGAGGTATAAGAATATGTGCAGAGACATAATTTACAATTAATTTTGACAGTTTTTTTGACTGTTAAACAATATTTAGATAAACAGAAAAAGATGGGCAGGGACACTCTCCCAATTGACCCTAACCAGGCTTACTTTCTTAAGGCATAATACTTAGAATTTCCATGCAAATTGAATGATAGTTCTGGAACAGAAACACATGAGAAAGGACAAACTGTATTGTGCTTATTAAGAATGAGGCTGCAGATTGTATATACAGAAACAGTACTAAGTGGTGACTTTAATGATTCCAGAACTTACCAGTCACAGGGTTAAGCTTAGGGCGAGAAGAAAAAAAAAGAAGACACTCCAGCATACACAGGGATCTGGACCTGAGCCCACAAACTCTCTTGAGTTGGGAAACACAACTTCTAGCTTCGCTTGAGGCTTGTAATTTAAATTCACAAGGCTTGGAATTTAAAATCTGCTTACCTTCCCAGTAACATCCTGAGAGTACTTATTATTGAAGGGGAAGACCAGCTTTGGAAATGCCTGGTAGGCACAAGAAAGTGACTGCCACCATGAAGCACAGCCTGAGGACAAATCAGAGTTCTCGGAGTTGAAGAAGCTAAAGAGACCATTGAAATGATCTTTGTAACAGGATGCGTTGTATGCACGTCTTCTCCGTGGTTTTAGCAGCGCCACTGCCACAGCTAAAGTATACTTCCACCCACTACAAGACATTGCTCTAATCTCGGTACTATGCTTTTGTTTTATTATGTCCTTGCAAGGACAGTATTTCAGAAGTCTTTCAGTACCTTGTAATTTCCAGTTTAGAAAAATATTCCTCAAACACTGAAGAATAAATTCAATCTCGATATACATTTATAAATATAGACCGCAAAGTTTAAACACGGAATCAAATACTTATAAATCCCAGTGGGTAGTGTTCATTGCTCTTCTTCCATGAACATATAGTATTGGAAAAATAAATAAACAACACCTGTCAGTCACACGTATTAAACGATAGTCTTTGCAAATATCATTTACAAAAGCTTGAATTTGATATTGTTCCTATCACCCAAACATCATACCACCAATTTACCTTAATACTGAGCAAAAGGATTGAAAGTACAGATCAGAGACTTGTCAAACACTCGATTGTCAAATCTGAGATAAAGATGGACTGTGTAGTCCCCCAGAATGAACTTTACAAAATGACAGAAAGGACAGGTTTGGGTTACAATGTCAAAAGATTGGACATGCCTGCTAAAGATTTTGTGAGTGAATTCACTGAGAAATAAGCATTTTGACCTTTCCTTATTGTACGTGCTAGGAACTTGACCTAACAGATATTGACTAAGTCAGCCTGTTAGCAGTTTTGATGGAAGACTTTCTGTTTCCTACTGAGATGTGTGGTGAGTAGGCTCAGACCTCAGCCTCTGAGCTGAGAGGGGAGAAGCAGCTGAAGAGAATGTCCCACAGAGAAACTGGGACTTTTAGTATGCTACTGTCAATACATTTCAGAGTTACCTACTTGCTGTCAACTGACTTACAGACAGGGGCACAGTTTTGCTTTTATAGAAAATGATACATTTTCATTTTAAAAAGGAATTTTTCTTTACTTAGTGTTTAGCTCTGGGGCTATTTGTAATTTGATGCTAATTCTGTTCTCCTGGGAGGGGTTGTGAAGAAGGAATGAGTCAGCCCTCAGGTAATTTCCTGTAAACCTTCTTCCCACCTTAATTTGTAAAATAAAGGCTAGAGCTGAGCCTGGTGATTGGGCAGAAAAAAGGAAGGTGGAGCTGAAAGAAAGGAGAGAGAAAGAAACAGAGAGAGATGGGGAGAGAGAGAGAGAGAGAGAGAGAGAGAGAGAGAGAGAGGGAGGGAGGGAGGGAGGGAGGGAGGGAGAACATGAGAGAGAACACAGAGAGAGAACACAACAGAGTATGAATAAGCAGTCTCATAGGTGAGGAAGATGGTAGTGTAGTGGTAGATCTGCCAATCTAGGCACACAGCTTGTACTCATATTAATTGAGTTGTGTTTTCATCTGGGGCATATTTGGGCTTGAGAATTTCCACAGTAGCTTACCTCAGTTTCTTTAACTCTGTAGTGTTCCAAATATTGAAAATTACTAGTCTGATAAACTAGATTTGATCTATCAAGTAATACTTACATAGATTATGATATTCCTCAAAATTATTTTATTGACTGTGCTTATTTAATTACTAATGTATTTCATTAGAGTACATGATGTTTCATCATAGTACATTTTGGCAAATGATAAAGCCTGTAGAAAAGAATGATTATAGCCTAAGAGGAAAATTCATAGCACTACTGCCCTCATGTATATATTGGATATTAGCCCACAATCAGATATAGGATTGGTAAAGATCTTTTTCCAATCTGTTGGTTGCCATTTTGTCCTATTGAGAGCATCCATGATCAAGTAGGCTTCATCCCAGGAATGCAGGAATGGTTCAATATAAGGAAATCCATCAACATAATCCACTATATGAACAAATTCAAAGAAAACAAAAACATATGATCTTCCCATTAGATGCTGAGAAAGCATTTGAGAAAATCCAGCACCCCTTCATGATAAAAGTCTTGGAAAGATCAGAAATTCAAGGCCCATACCTAAACATAGTAAAAGCAACATACAGCAAACCAGTAGCCAATATCAAATTAAATTAAGAGAATCTTGAAGCAATCACACTAAAATCAGAGACAAGGCAAGGCTGCCCACTCTCCCCATATCTATTCAATAAAGTACTCAAAGTTCTAGCTAGAACAATTAGACAACAAAAGGAGGTGAAAGAGATAAAAATTGAAAACAAAAAAGTCAAGCTATCACTATTTGCAGATGATATAAACAGTATACATAAGCAACCCCAAAAGTCTTATCAGAGAGCTCCTACAGCTGATAAACGTCTTCAGCAAAGTTCGCTGGATAATAAAATTAACTCAAACAAATCAGTAGCCTTTCTCAACAAATGGGATAAATGGGCTGAGATAGAAATTAAGTAAACAACACCCTTCACAATACTAAAAAATACAAATATCTTGTTGTAACTAGCCAGAAAATTAAAAGATCTGTATGACAAGATAGAAATTGAAGAAGATCTGAAAAGATGAAATATCTTTTTGTTTTAATTCATCTGTAACATCCAGTGTTTTAATGAGCTTCCCTCCAAGCTGGAAGATTTTAATCTTGGAGGCATTTCTTTTTTTGTTTGTTTGTTTTTTAATTATTACTAATCATTTAATTTGTTTACATTTCAAATGTTATCCCCACTCCTGGTCTCCCTTCCACAACACCCCAACACATTCCCCTCCTCTTTGCCTCTAAGAAGGTGCTTCCTCACCCACAAAATGACCCACTCCCACCTTTCCCCTCTAGTACCCCCTTCTCTGAATCATCAAGCCTTCACAGGACCAAGTGCCTCCCCTCCCATATGAGTCAGTCCTCTGCTACATATGTAGAAGGAGTCATGAACCTGACCATGTATACTCTCTGGTTGGTCGTTTAATCCCTGAGATATCTGAGGACTCTGTTTAATTGATCCTTTGTCCTATGGGATTGAAATCCCCTTCAGCTTCTTCAGACCTTCCTCTAACTCTTCTACTGGGATCCCCAGGCCAGTCAAATGTTCGGCTATGAGTATCTGCACCTCTCTTAGTCAGGTATTAGCAGAGCCTCTCAGAGTATAGCCATACCAGGCTCATGTCTGCAAGCACATTTGGGCATCAACAAAAGTGTTGGATTTGGTGTCTGCTGATAGAAGGGATTGTATGGTAGGCAGGTCTCAGGATGGCCTTTCATTTAGCCTCTGCTCCATTTTTGTCCCTTCATTTCTTTTAAAAAGGGAAAATTCTGGGTTAAAATTTTGAGATGTGTCGGTGGCCCCATCCCTCTACTGAGGGCCATGTCTATCTATTCAAGGTGTATTCTTCAGGTTCTATCTCCCTGCTGTTATTTCAGCTAAGATCATCTCCATTAGGTCCTGAAAGCCTCTTGAATCCCTGGCATCTGGGACTTTCTTGTGATTTCTCAAGTTCCCCACTCCCTTCTAACTGCTTATTTCTATTTGTGCTCCTGGCCGTTTGGACTTCTCTTCTTTCTCTTCCTCCTGATCCTGGCCCCCTTTCTTCCCCCACCACTCTCTCACCTAGATAGCTCCCTCCCTCTGCCTCCCATGATTATTTTGTTCCCCCTTCAAAGTGGATTTGAACCATGCACACTTTGTCCTTCCTTCTTGTTAAGCTTCATATGGTCTCTGAGATGTATCATGGTTATTCTGAGCTTTGGGGTAATAACTACTTATCAGTGAATATACACCATGCACATCGTTTTGGGTCTGGGTTACCTCATTCAGGATGATATTTTCTAGTTCCATCCATTTGCCTATAAAGTTCCTGAAGTCATCATTTTTAGTAGTTGGGTAGTATTCCATTGTGTAAATGTACTATATTTTCTGTATCCATTCTTCTGTTGAAGACATCTGGGCTGTTTCCAGAATCTGGATATTATAAATAAGGCTGAGGAATATCAATACAACATTCATGATGCATTGTATCAAGCCAGAGAGGTAGATACTGTCGAAGAAGATGCCACATTTACTCTAATAATTTACAAAAATTATTAGATAATGGCTCATACCTGTAACCCAAGTGCTTGGACAATACAGGCAGGAGGATGAGCAATTCAACACTGTTCTCAGGTACCTAGTGAGTTTGTAGTCAACTGGAGGAATGAGAGACCTTCTCTCAGAGTAAAGAAGCACAAACAAATAGAATGCAAATATAAAAAATTTCAGAATTAATCATCATCTTTTTATCAGAAGGCTACATAAAATAAAAAATTGAAGTTTTAAATGAAATTTCGAAAATGTATGAGAATAGTTTAATGATAGCTTATGGAAGACAATTTAACAGTGACTACCAGAAAAACATGCAGCTCCCTCCCACACCATGGATACTCTCATCCTTTCATCATTGCCATCATAATCACCATCACCATCATCATCATCATCATCTTCATCTTTCAAGTTGCTGTGCTTAGTATTCAATGTATTTTGCTTACCTAAAATTTTTTGGAGGTAGAAAACACTCAAATTATTAATCACTCATTTCAAGTAAATATTTTAGAATGAAAACAATCTTTGCTTACAATCAGTGGATTTTTGAAAAGGCACCTTTCTTCTTCCAATTAAATGGTGGAGAAATCTTATTTATTATCCTACAGGTCATTGACACTCTTAAATTGAAACTGACCTGTAGGCTGGTTTATAAAACACTAGTCCAGAATCTGAACTACATGGAAATGGAACGACCTAGACATGGAGGTGTTGGAAATTCATTTAGCAAGTAAAATTTTCACCTGAATAGAAATCTTGTCACTTTTTCTGCATTAAAATTACAGATAAGAGCACAGATCTCTTTTTCTAGACCCCAGATAAGTATTCTGATGATTCAAGTCTGAGAACTCTCAGGTTTGATAACAACCACTACCTTATATGTCCTTTGGAATAGATGTCAGGACTTACTGGCTCATAGGAAGATGCTGGATAACACAGAATTTCCTGATCTAGACGGAAACAATAACTGTGACTATATAATCATCCAACAAAGCTTAACCTAGTGGTTATAGAGCTTAGCTAGGATTCCAGTTCAATCACAATGTTTTGTGGAAGTTTTAAGACCAAAAAATATTTTTAACATCCTAGATAACAGTCTTGGAAAGGCACCTACTGAAGTTTATAAGTTTTAGTGTCTCAGAATAGTTATGTTATGACATACATAGTCAGTTATTATAGATCTGATTTATAAAGAAAAAGACATTCTCACAAATGAGAGAGTTGGGGAATAAATGCTCAAAAAGTGTAGGCAAAATGATCTCCCATCTCTTTTTAGACATTTGCTAAGTGTGCTTCTCCTGTGTGTGCATTGCCAATTTTTCTCTTGTAGTTTTCATTTGTTACTTTAAGCCCAGAGGAAGAAGGGCTTTCAGTTTTGTGACAACTGGTTTCTTCGTATGTCAATCTCAATGACGCTCTTTTTAGTCCCTCTGTCCTGCTCAGCATCGGTGTCTCAGTTTACTTGCCAATAGCATCATGGTATTGCTTTCTGTGTGTCTGTGCTCATTCTGTACTTAATGGAAATAAATAATTCAACCAGCCCAATCAAGCATTAGAATGGGGAGTACTATATCCGAACAAAACAAGACAAATCATTAATTTTTATTACTTTTTTTTTTTATTGAGTGTATGTGTTAGTGCACCTGCAGAGGTCAGAGAAAACGTTCAAGACTGAATTCTCTTCATTGCATCAGGGGGCTCCTTGGTTAAACTCAGTTCGTTATACTTGGTGGCAAAGACATGCATGTGCTAAGACAGCTGCTTGATCAAATTCTGAGATTTCTATATCAAAAGTTGCCTAAGAAGTGAATGGGAAATGCTAGAGTCCGTATGACACTTAAGGGACAAGGAAACATTTGAGTGAAAGTAATTGTGGTTCTTCATTTTTGTTCTTATATTTTTAATAAAACTTTACTTAATTGAAGTTTTAAATTACATTGATAGTTTTTATTTCCTTTCTCACATTTATCTAATTTTGCGTATGATTTTTGCCACTATTGGACTAATGTTTTATATTTACTTTACTTTTTAAAAACTTTTGGATACATGTGCCCTCTCCCTACTTACATTTATAATATTTTAGTAGCACTTGACTTTATTTTTTAACTATTATATTTAATATTTTCATTAGTTAAAAAATATTTTCATTAGTTAATTTTATTCTTTGGCAATATCATATACAAATGTGATTCAATTCTAAAGATGTGAGTTTTTTCATTCTAATAAGAAATAAAATACATTTTAATAATAGTGATAAGGTTAAAATAATTTGAGACCACAACAATTTATTCTCAGAATTTTAAAAAGTATATGGGAAAGAAAATAATTAAGGTACATTTTGATACACAAGTGTAGGTTCTGTTTTATTTCTTTTAAGAATTTATGGAATGAACTCAAACCAGAGCACGAAGAGAAGCAATAGCTGATGGTAGTGTCCTAGTGTGAGTGAGGTAGCCTTTGCATCAGTGGAGATGTAAGTATTTATACAGCAAATTCTATGATGAATTTGTAATTTGAACACATAGATCTCAATTGCTTAAATTGTTATATTTTGGATTAGCCATAATAACAATTTGAATGTAGTTCATTTGCAATTTTAATGAAACCTTCTTGGAACAGTTTTTGATTATCTTTGTATAAGAAAATGTGCTAAAGTTATTTTATCAAAGAATAAGTATTAAACTTGTTACAATAATTTGTTATGTTTTATAATCCCACACCTGGGAAGCAGAAATAATAAACTCACAAGTTTAGTGTCAGACAGACTTATGTACAGAGTTCAGATCAGTGTGAATTATATAGTGATAACCTTAACTCAACCTAAAGAAAAAACATACAGGACCGTCCGTTTTCTTATAGTACTTAATACAATGTGTTACTGTTGTAACTGATACACAACTGCAGAAGAACAGTAGAACTTGTTTCCTATGTTACTTGTTCATCATAAAACCCTTTCTGTCATCCTTCCTCCTACCCCATTTAAATTCTAAAATCAGTAACCTACCCTTCTGTTAGACAACTTCAATATGTTGGTGGTTCAGAGGACATTTGTCTTTCTTCCCTGGCTTACTTCATTTAACATCCCATGCTGCAAATGGTGGCAATGAATGTCAGTTCAAAGATTTTTAAAAACCTAACTTAACAAAGAAAACAGCATAATAATCAAAACAACATGAACCTCTTACCAGAAACTGAGACCAAGTCTGTCTCCACTTCTCTATGTTCTTGGTTGTTTAGTTTATTTCTTGTTCTTGTTCAATGTAATTATCGTTCTTGGAAATATCATAACTAAATCTTCTCTGCTTGTGTGGAGATTGAAGGGAAATAGCCCCCGTAGGCTCCTACATTTGACAAATCATATGCAACCCACATTTGAATGTTCATTTTCCCGTTGGTAGACTGTTTAGGAAAGATTATCAGGTGTGCTCTTGTTGGAGGAAGTGTGTCAGTGAATACGGACATTGAGGTTTCAAAAGCTCACTCAAGGAACATCTCTTTCTTTCTTTCCACCTACCACATGCAGATCATAGGTGACCTCTTAGAAACTTCTTTGGTACATCTGTCTGCCTGCCACTATGCCTCATCTTATGTTCATGGACCAACCTCCTTAAACTGTAAGCAAGTCAATACTCCCTTTTAAAAGTTGTTTTAGACAGGTAATGGGGTGCTCGCCTTTAATCCCAGCACTTGAGAGGCAGAGGTAGGCGATTTCTGAGTTTGAGGCCAGCCTGGTCTACAGAGCGAGTTCCAGGACAGCTAGGGCTATACAGAGAAACCCTGCCTCAAACGAACAAACAGACAAAAAACAAAAACAAACAAACAAAAAAACAAAAAAAAAGCTGTCTTTATCATGACGTCTTTTCATGGTAATTATAGAGGAATTTAAATCCAGCAACATGGTTACTCTCACTAGAATCATGTTCAAGTACCTAAGTGTGTATGATTGTGCCTGAATACAGATATACCACATACCTTCAGTCCCTCTGGCTGGAATTCTTAGATGTCCTTAGTACACACTTTTAATCCCAAATACTAAAGGTAACATTAGTTTGTAGAAGGAAGTAAAAAGGGTCTCTCACAGAACCTGGAACTTGGCTAGCATATAGCACTTAAAAATATATTTATTCAAAATTGCTTTTTAGATTGAAAGCCAAAAGTGGACCAAGAGTATGTAGGACTGTCCTAGCGAACTTAGATTCTTCTCCCAGCTGTCTCCTATGAGATTCCAAGTAAGATGCTGAGGTCAAAATGGCTCATGCATTGTGATTTTCTACCTTTCATCTAAATTAACAGTGATTTATCATCTATATTTTATTAGTACTGATAAAATTGAGGAGAGCTATAAGAGACTTAATCTCACTTCTAAGTTTTGGAAGCCACTTGACTTTTCTAGTGTTCAAAGTTTTTAAATAAAACTCATGTGTTTATGAAAACTCGTCCCCCAAAAGGTGAAGTAAACCACAAAACAGTATCCTGAACCTGTCAGGCCTGACTAGCTGGGCCACCAGGGGAATCTGTCTTCATGCCCAGCTGCTTTCCTTCCCTGAGAGCCAAGGGAAAATGATTTCACAGCTACAGCTGAATTCAGAGAAGCCTGGTTGTTTCTACCTATCCTATCCCGAGCACAACTGAGGTGTGTCTGAGCCTGACAAACAGCTGAATGTGTCACGGCTCGCTGGCCCACCTCCTAAGACTCATCACTATATTCAGATTCATCTTTTGCTCATATTAAATGCTTCCCTCTCATTGTCAGTTATACTGTTCTTCTTTTTTTTAAAAAAACTCATCTACATACTTAGTATCCATTCTTGCTACTAAGCCTTCATGGATTCTTTAAAGGACATGATCTTGGCTCTTCTCTAAGCCATACTCAACATGAAATCTAGTGTCCCAAAGGACTCTGCTACCTAAGATATCTGACAACAGAAGAGGTCTGCTCTTTGCTGCAACTGTGGCTGTCTCAAATATTTGTGTTAGATAAAAATGGTTCAAAAAATGGAATAAACTATTTGAGTTGAAAGGGAAAAGTCAGAAATGTTGAAGGCAAGCCATGTATTGAGAAGTTTTGTTATAAAGAAAAGAAGGAGTTAGAGCTATTAGTGCAGCCTACATGTTATATGAAGACTAATTTGCCAGAATTGCTTTCAAAGACATTTAACTGTGCCCCAGTACACAGGTTGTTTGTCCTGTGGTATACTTTGGCTTCTGGCTTAATTTGCCAATCAATATTATATTGTGAAATGTGTCCAAATTATGGATACCATTAGCATTCAGATAATTCACCAAATTCTGATTACCAGTAGCTAAACATCAGCCAAACTATGTCTGCCTCTGGAGACAGTGTTAACAAGAGCTGCCTAGTCCTATAGCATTCAACACATTCTTACTTTTGCTATTAAACAGTGTGGTTTTGCCATCCCTCAGTGTCAATTCATCTTCCTAATATACTCTCAATTCTCTATTCACGGCTGACAAGTTTGCAAAAGATGTTGAACCTCCTGGCTCAGTCTACTGCATTCTCTTCCTTCTACTGCTGTGTGTGACCTAGGGTTTGATTCCTGGTACTGCCTTTTCAATTATGTTGCTTTCTTTTCTTTATAAGTGTTCTTTACACTGGGTTAGTGAGAACCCTGGGGGACAAAAAGGTCTTCAGAGGAGCTTATCCCAGCATGAAGTGCTTTAAAGGAATCAATTTTCAAATCTTCAGCCTCTATTTGTATTTACTCTTTCCTCAATTGCCTTGCTTGAGGAGGCTCTCAGGACTAACCCAGCTCCCCCTTACTAAATAAAGCCTTATCTCTTGCTCTTGCTGAGATTTAATTTGGTCCATTTCTCAAGAGGTAAAACACTCAACAGAAGAACCTCGCCAAGCTTTGATGTTTGAGTGGTCTAGCATTCTAAGAAACGAAAAGAAAGCATTTTATGGCTTTCAACTTCCCATGGATTACAAATAAAATAAGCAGATGAGAAGAAAGCAGGCCATTAAGCAGGAGATACCTGAAACCGTGTTTGAACAAGCCTAGTTTCGCATAGGATTAAATGAAGGAGAAAGGCTTTTGACAACTTCGTAGTAGTGATTTGAAGCTTTTCAACCTCCAATACTTTCAGACCATTAGGATCTCCTGAGCGGTCACCCAGGAAGAACAGAATGCCAAGGAATATGGAATAAGATTTTTTCAATAAGCTTCACTTTTCAGTTATATAAACACTTAATACACACTAGGCTACTCCTGGTATGTTATTCTTTATTGACAAGAGATGTACACTGAAATACATTCTGTGTCATGTATGAAGACTTTGCTTGTTTTTAATGCCATTTTATTAATAAGTACATGAAATGATCAAAGAACACTGTCCTACTTATTTGTATGATTTATTTATGTTTATCATCATAATGAATGATTTAAGTAGTTATATTTACATATGGTTTAAGTGATTTTTCTAATGTTCATAAATATAAGGGGACAGTTTAATAATTAAATATTCATACTAGTTCAAGAGGAATTTCAAGTATTCAGTTTAAGGCTTTCTTTGCAAAGTACTTTAAAAAGGTGCTCAGGAAAATGACAAGAAAAACATGCATATTATACTTGGATAAAATATATAAGCTATAATAGTAACATTAATAGTGCAAGACTAAAACTGAACAATGCTAATTACTCTAATCAAAAAATTAATATTTTTAGGAGAATTAAAATGGGATTATGAAATCACTATACACAGGTTTAAATATTTTAACATTTTATTTTTAGATCAGTTTAAAATCACAGAAAGCCTGGGGACTAATTTACAGCTGTTATATATTTTGCATAATATTAATTTAATATATAATATGAGACAGATATTAAAAAATAATGTACACAAAATACATAAGAATATTGCAGGATTCTATGACAATATCCATTAATATCCAGCTGCCATTAAGACTTTTCTTTTTAGTACATTTTTAGGTTTTCAAAACATGGGTATATATTCATAGACTTATTGTTATCATCTGGAATTTTTCCTTTAAAATTAATATTTTCTATATCATTTTTTTGGTTTGAGTTTCCACTCTATATTCTGTTTTCACAATTTCTCTTAAGATATGCGTAAGAGCTTTTATTTTAATCCCAATCAAATTTTTGTTCAATATCAAAGTTTTGTGGGAGACCTTCACATACAGAGCTCCTCCAACCATCACAGAACCAGAGAAAATTAGTGTGTGAAGTAAACTGGAGCTCACAGTGAACAACAATAAGCAATTTATTAATGTCCATCTGTGCAATGGAGAATAAATATTCCATTTTTCAAAAAAACTTGTTTATTTTACTAATATTGTAATTTTAGTGATCATTCTGATACTTGTAGATTTGCATAGAAAACAAGCTCATATTCATTTTTTTGCTCTCACATGGGTGATTAATATTACTGTGATCAATAATATTATGAGTAGAATATAATGATATTCTATATCAGCACCTATAATTCATTATATAAAAATCCTATTTTAATCAATGTATTAAGGTTCTCTGATATCATATTTTGTGTAGATTACTGCATTGCTTAGATAGATTTTGTTTTCAGCATTCTATTTGAACATGGATGCAAGATGTGTGTCTTTCTTTTATTCTTATCTATGAGTTAATTTGTATAGTTTCATGTCGATGGCAGCTATCTAGGTATAAATTCCATGTGCTATGATAGTTCAAAGGGCATCACTTGGTCCTCAGTATTGGACACTGAACATATTTCAGAATGCTGCATGATTCATCAGTATTTCTCAGACACTTTCATTTTTATTAAAGTTCAACAATTGAAGTAGGCTTTTACTTGCTATCGGTATATAACATTATAAAGTTGCTATTTGGGATTTATAATGTATACTTGTGTTGCAGACTAAACACAGCGTGAGTCTTCACTTTCATATCCTGCTTTCTTGCTCCCTGAGGAGCTGATCCTTACACCTTAAAGCTCTGATTGCCTCTCTTCTCTCATTTAGTCATTATTTATTTCTCATGATTTTCATTCAGTTACTTTGCTCCACATGAAAAAAGAATCTTCAGAGCTGGATTAATGTCCCAGTGGTTAAGAAGAGCATTGAATGATTCTGCTAAGGAGCAGGTTCAATTCCCAACAAGCACACAAAGACTGAAAACTCTGTAACCTCAGATACAAGGGATCCAATACCCTCTTCAGAACTCCATAAGCAACACACACATAAGTTATACAGAAAGTCATGAAGGCAAAACATCAATACACACAAAATAAATAATTTAAATCTTTAAAAACATCTTCAGCATGAGTATCCAATGTAGCACTGTAGCATTTTCTATCCCTTTCTTTGAAAAATATTAGTACATCTAAGTTTTCTTCCTCTCTGTTTTATTTCATTTTCTGTAAGTTAATTTTATGCATTTGGATCATATTAACCTCCTTCCAGATCCATCTTTCCCTCCCCATATCCAACCCTCTTTCTTCTTGTCTTTCTCTTTCTCTCTTTCTCTTTCTTTCTTTCTGTCACTTTCTTTCTTTCTTCCTTCCTTTCTTTCTTTTCTTTGTTTCTTTGTTTCTTTGTTTCTTTCTTTATTTCTTTCTTTCTTTCTTTCTTTCTTTCTTTCTTCCTTCCTTCCTTCCTTTCTTTCAAAGCCCTCAATCAAGTTTGTGCTGCCCAAGTGTGCATCAATATATGACCTTCACTGTAGGGTGATCAATCTATACACCCTTAAAGGAAAGGTATGTTCCCTCTTCCAGAAGCTATCAACTAACAAGAGCTTCTTAGTTGTAGGAGTTCAAGTTCACCTTCCTGCTCCATGCTGGAATATAATCTGGCTTGAGCCTACTCAGGTCTAGGGCATGGTGTCTCAAATGGTATGTGGAACGCATATAGGTAACTGCCCTGTTACACTCAGAAAAGAGTTTATTTTTTCTTTGTAGTCAACTATCCCCGACCCTTGTTATTACAACAAGTCTGTCCTTTTCTGTCAAGACACCTGAGCTATCTGTGGAATTTTATGATACAGTTTTTTTTTCTTTTTATTTTTTGTGGGGCTGTTCATTTAGTAGCCTTATAATCTCTACTTAGTCAGTTGTGGATCTCTGTGTTAATCACCATCTGCTAAAAAGGAAACTTCACTGATGAGAGTAGATGGATCTACTAACCTAAGCATAAGATGATAAATCACTCAGAATTAGTTTAATACTACACATAATCAGCAGAGTAATAGTAATGCATTCTCTTCTATGTCTATGAAATAGCTATAGGTTTTGGCCTCAATATCAGTGCAAAATATACGATCCAAGCCTGTGCAGTTGGCTATTGTTATTAAATGCAGTTAAGGCAGGATCTTCTGGCTTTGAATCTGTAACTGACATGTTGGTTTGTGTCTCTAAGGGCATAGTCTGAAAGCTTTCTCTTCTATTCAGTGCTTCTGAGAAATGTCAACATTTACAAAGTTTGCATTCTCTCTCAGTTTTCATCTAAGATTTGTCCCAATATCTGTAGAATTTTAAAGATTATTTTACTTATATTTTACATTATATTTATATTTTACCTTATAAAGTATATATGTATACATATATTTCTAAATTCTGCTCATTCAGTTAGTAGAATGTTGTGTTTTATGATGTTTTAATGTATTTAAAATTGATATTAACATATTATTTTTATTATTTGTCCAACTTATACAGAGTCTGGTTTTGAAAATATGAAGCAAAAATGTTTTCTACATAACTTGGTAGCTCCTCTGACCAATACTCAACAGATTACCTATCACAGTGTGTGTGGAATTCAGAATTGATTTCTACTCTATAATTTGTGCATATTTTAATATCTATATGTACCCATCATGTTGTTATATAATTGTGTTTCACAATTTTAATACAGTAAGTAAAAAGTTACAGAACAGCATCATTTACATAACATACAAAGACTGGAATATTTTTAAAGGAAAATGTTCCATATCCCTATAAAGATTTGTCTTCTTATTCCAATAAACTGAAAATGTCTCTTAAAGAATCACTAAAGTTTGCAGCAGTTATGTTCAGACACAGTATCTACAAATGATTACAGTTAATATTACATTTCTCTTTGTCTTTATGCAACGGAAACAGTCGGTTGCCAGCTTAATAGAGGCTTTGTTTCCCTTTTGTGTGAAAATGTTGTTGAGCCACTTACATGGGCCATGCACATTCTAGGAATCAAATTAAAGATGCTGAGCAAAATCTCACAATGAAATGTAAAGGTACAGGGTGAATATTGAGGCTTGGAGCTATACACTGTAGACTGTTACTACAGTAGACACTGTTATCACAGCTACCAGGTCTTGCAACAAAAGGGAAAATATTATTTGTGGCACTTACATTTTTAAGTTTCAATTTAATGCTTTGTGTGCATATCTTCATGAGTGTATGTATGTACGTGTTAATGTGGGTGAGTAGGCTTATACGTACACAGAGCAAAAGGCTTCAGATCTCTTGGAGCTGGAGCTACAAGAATTTGGACTTTCCACAATTAGTTATGTGGGTTTTATGATTTTAAAGCCCAGTCATAATGGTACCTTCACAATATTAAATGCACCTAGAACTTAATAGAACATCAGTGTAGTTGTTGATTGTTACCAGTATAGCTGGAGACAAGTACTTTTCTTGACAGTCTGAGAGTAGAAATATGAGAAAGCAAACTGATATGTTATTTTATTTCTTTTTAAATATAGATGTTTTCCTATTTTCAAAATATATCTACTGCAGAAATCTATAACACATCATATTCTTTAGCAATCTAGAGTGAATATTAATACTCACATTTAAGATGTTCCAATTATAAAACTAAAGGGTAAGAGGATGTGTGTGAAAACATCAGCCCAGCAGTGGTGGTGCATGCCTTTAATCCCAGCACTTGGGAGGCAGAGGCAGGGGGATTTCTGAGCTCGAGGCCAGACTGGTCTACAGAGTGAGTTCTAGGACAGCCAGGGCTACACAGAGAAACCCTGTCTTGGAAAAAAAGAAAGAAAGAAAGAAAGAAAGAAAGAAAGAAAGAAAGAAAGAAAGAAAGAAAGAAAGAAAGAAAAAAGAAAACATCAATACTGCATTTCTTTAGAAGTTACCCTCTGTTTCTAAGCATCATTATATATCACGAGTTGCTTTGCTTTAGGGGAAAATATGCAAAAATACACTCAGGCAGACTCTCTCTCTCTCGCTTTCTCTCTCTCTCTCTCTCTCTCTCTCTCTCTCTCTCTCTGTCTGTCTCTCACTCTCCCTCTCTCTCTCCTCTCTCTCTCTCTTCTCCCTCTCTCTCTCAACACACACACACACACACACACACACACACACACACACACACACACACTCACTCACTCACACACACAGAGTTTTCCAAAGCTTTATAAAGTTGTATTAGTAGCTTTTAAGTAAAAGACTCCACTTTCTCCAAAAGATGCTATTCTGAATGTTCAGGGTTTGAAATTGCTTTGCACTTAAAGTGTCTGACTGACACTTAAAATACATTCTAAAATCATATAGCTGTATTATTTTATATGTATTGTTTTCTATGACTTCTAGCACACTATAATATCTACTTAATAAGGTACACATGCATATTTTAAAATGTTAGTTATAGTAATTTTTTGAAAAATGAATTTTTGGTAATTTTATATAAAGGTTATCTGTGACAAATAATTTTTGAATGGCATAATATGATTTTTCTCATGAAATTTATTGGTATTTTAAAGTAAGTAATTTTTTTACAATAGTAACATTAATAATTGCCACTGGAGATTATAAACTCAAAGATGAGTAAGAAAAAGTGATGAAGCTGCTTATTTTGTTCTGATTTACAACTATAATTTTTTTTTGAGACCAGGCTTTTCAGTGTAGCCCAGCATGTAGATTACACTGATCTTGAAATTATAGAGAAATATCCACCTGCTTATGCCTTTATCTAGCTCCTTCTTCCGTTTTAACTTTTTTAAATGTTTTTATTTTTATACAAGTATTAAAATACACTATTGCTTGTAAATAAAAAGTGGGTTTTCTGTCATTTCAATCTTTTTATTATGTTTATAAAGTTGTTTTTATAACCACATAGTAAAAAAGCAATGATTTTCTTAAGGGATCTTTGCTCCTGAAATATAAAACTCTCAACAGCTTTTTTTTTTTCAGTTTTAAGCCAGTGTGTGTCTCCTAATAAACATAGGAATTTAAGGATGTGATGGTTTGCAGAGGCCAGTCTTTCAGGAATTGGTTAATGAATATCACCTCTGTTATTTTTGCTATGGTAGACAGAACAAAGGAAGATAAGGATATAGAAAAATGCTCAAATTTAAGCTGACACTGCTTTGTAAATCTATAATGGCTCACCTTTCTTACAATAAGACTAAGGAAATCATTAAATAATAGTGATTCAAGTAGTAGTGTCATTGAACACTAAGGCCTTCAGCAATAGGTTCATCTGAATCATAGCACTTCCTCATAGAAATCAACATGCTATCCCTGTATCAAAGTCTGAGAAGTGTGGACACAATCTAATATCTTTGCTCTTACCTGGCCTTTGTCAGACTTTAGTTTAATCTGTAGCACAAAGGAAACAAAAGAAATCAAAAACACTTTCTAAAATCTGACCTACCAATTTTAAATATATCTCTGTATTATATACTACATGAAAGGTATATATGTCTCTCCCCATGATTCTAGATGATGCTGATTTCAAGAAAGGCACATATCTCTCAGTTCATATACTTACTACACAGACTTTAATACCATATCTTTACAGCACTCCTGTAAAAAATAATAAGTGCTCTGGATAAATGTTAAGTGTCCACCTTTTAATCATTCAATGTTGGATCAGGGCATAGAATGAAGCAGGACTGTTGACAGCAGACAAACATACACACACACATTTGTTGGTAGTCTGGGAGTCACTGTCCACATTGAAAATTGTTTTCATATATAGTGATGAATATGGGGAGATGGAGGCCACATCTCCTCAGGTTTTAGTTTCACTAGTGATCTTCCCAAATATTTCAATACATAAAAATCCTTTACTAGGGAATGTGATAATTATGATGCCAGGACAAGACAATTACTGCGAATTCCCAGTTCATGCATACTATCCTACTCAAAATGTTTTTATTAGCATATATTATACATTATAATGTATAATTTCATTATGCATTTTCAGACAGATGCATAATATATTTTGATTATATTCATTGTTGTTACACTCTTGCTAATATCGCTCCTTTACTTTCTGACTATCCTGCTTCTACATTTTTAACCTCCTTTTCCTCTTAGGTAATCTAGTGAATGTCATCAAGGCTACAAAGTTGTTTTTAGGAGAATGGGTGGGATATTCTTTACTTCTAGATGCATGTGAACCTTACCAGAGGCCACACTACTGAAGAAATCTCTTTTCTCCCCCAGTTAGCTGCTAGCTTTATATAAATCCACAGTGATTGGTGTTATAGCAGACACTGGGAAATTATTAGATAGAACACAGTAGGTAGGATTTGCAATTATACATAGACTGTGAGTTTGTTCATGTAAAAGATCATTGAACTGATGAAATGCTAATTTTCGACAGGCAGCAACCTCCCAGTTGTTGCTGGTAAAGGACAAGCCAGAGAAGGGAGTGGAAAGAAGATGGTGGAAAAAAGTAAAGCAGGGAGGAAGTGGAGAGGAAAGAGAGAAAAAGGTAGGGATGAAGCTGGGAAGGAAGGAAATTCATTTAAAGTATTCTTAGCTATGCAATGATTGAAAGGGAAAATTTGAACCACCTTTTATTATAATTTATTGATACAATCCAGGATATGTAGTTAGCATGAAGTGGTATATTTCACATGGAAATCTATCTAAAAATGAAAATCATCTTGTCCTAAACAAGTGTTAGCTATGAGTTTTTCTTAGATTGATTTCTTTGTATTACATAAAAGGCTTTAATAATAGGAGTCCACAGAGCCATCTAGAGAAGAATAATAGCCTTAAATTAAAGAAAAAAGATAATCACACTTGGGGGTGGTATAAATGGTCAGAACTTCATTTGCCTGACTATAAAATTTCAGAGTGGGGAGAAGGTTATATATTTCAGCCCAATTTCATATTTCTAGCATCCTAAGACATATAAAACCCATAGGACAAACAACAATATCAACCAACCAGAACCCCTAGAAGTCCTAGAGACTAATCCACCAACCAAAGAGTACACATGGAGGGATCCATGGCTCCAGCTGCATATGTAGCAGAAGATGACCTTGTTGGACATCAACAGAAGGAGAAGCCCTGGTCCTGTGAAGGCTCAATGCCCCAGTATAGAAGAATGCTAGGGAGGGGAAGCAGGAATGGATGGGTAGGTAGGGGAACACCCTAATAGAAGGAGGGGGATGGAAAATGGAATAGGGGGCTTCTGAAAGGGAAACCAGGAAAGAGGATAACATTTGAAATGTAAAAAAAGAAAATATTCAGTAAAAAAACAAGAAAGAAAAAAGAATAAGAGAGTGCAGTCGTTTGACTATGAGTTCTGGTTATGTTGGATCCTATATAACAGAATTTGAGTTTGGGAGCCACTGACAAACATTCCATAGAGCCAACATAACAACTGGATGATTATTGGATCCACTAAGAACTAGTGTGTAGCACAAGTTATTGTAGGTAAGAACAAAAGTTTCAATACCACTCAAGAACACTGAATATTCCTAGATTTATAAATTGCTGTTTTAGTATTTGCAGTTGGAAATTATTGCCTCTTTACATAATTCTTATGCACAAAATGCTTCTGAAAATATGCACAAAATATGTTTCAACATCTAGGGAAATTTACCTTAATTTCTTTAGAATGCATTTTTGATTATATGTCAAAAGTAAGTTGTCTATAGGTGTGTGGAGTTATATGTGTTTATGTGTATAGGGTTGTTTATGAACCTGTCTGTTGATGGCCATGGAGACCAGAAGAGGGCATCAGCTCCCTTGATCTGAGATATATGTGCTTATGAGTCACCAGAGGTGAGTAATGGAAACTGAATCCAAATCCTCTGCATATTCTTTATTGTGTGACACTTCTCCTTTCTCAATATTTGGAGTTTTGACAAAAATAATTGATTTAATTCTTTACTTAATTCAAAGACAAAATTCTTTATTATTTATATTTTCTTTCCATGCAGCGGTGCACTATTCATGTGATGGCTTTAATCGGACATGTGTTTATTTGTTCTAGTGTATACAACATTAATGAAAGACTATCCCATGGTGTTTCTTCCCTTGGAGCTCAGGATTCCTATTGAAGAAGGAAAGGAATGATTGTAGAAGACAGCGGGGTTCAGGACACCAGGTGAACATGGCCCATCGAATCAACTAAGCAGGGCTCATAGGTCCTCACAGAGTCTGAAGCAACAATGACAGAATCTGTATGGATCTGTGCTAGATCCTCTGCAAATATGTATGTTTGTTAGCTTGTTGTTTTTGTGAGATTCCTAACAGCGTTCATGGAGGCTATCTCTCACTCTTGTTTGCCTGCCCTTGGGACCCTTCTGTATGACAGGGATCCCATGAAATGTAAGCAATATGATCAGCTAAGAAAGACTTGCATAATGTTACCACCAGTTGCCATGGTAATGTGGATGAGGAAAAATTTAAAGACCCCCCAAACCATCGATGAAGAACTGCATATAATTAATTGCTGCTGAGAGGCAAACCTGTCTTCTCAAAGGATGATTCTCACTGATGGACTCTCCAATCTCTAGTGATCACCCATAAACACATATGCATATTAGCATCGCTGATGGGACTCAGCTGGTTATACGCATGCAACACACACCTTTATGTAACAATATTACTTAAAAAATTATGAAGTTGGGAGGAAGTAGGGGCAGGTAAAGAGTTATTATTGGGTGGGCATAATGTAAATACTGTACCTATGTATGAAATTTCCAAAAATATAAAATAAAATGAATGTTAAAATATTAAAATGATTTGTTTTCTGAATGGAACTTAGAGGATGAGAAATATAATCTTAAGTTCCTTTTAAGCTATAATCAAGAATTTATATATTTTTCTAACTAAAGAAGAAAGCTCTTTAAGTTAGAGACAGACCACACACTGATTTATGTTAAAATGATGACTCCTCTTTGAAGTCTATGCATCGTGCAAAGAATGTCACACAATAATGACTATGGATTAATGTGAATTAGAAAAAGGTGGTATTGATGAAGATATTTTGGAATAAATGAATACAGAGTACAGTGTAAACTAGAATTGTAAGTGATTTCTCAGGTATGAGTGAGAGTTGGTGAGAAGAGACAGAAGGGAAAAATAGCTCAGAAGTCATTTTAGGCAACTCACAATAAAACAAGCATTACTGTAAGAGAGTAATGTAGGGGGTAAACAAAAAGAAAAACACATCAATTATCTAATAAAATTTAGGAAGTTATAGAGACAGTATCACTGGAGAATTGGGGATAGAACTGAAATTTGTTGAATATATACACACCACGGGAGAAATGACACCATGTCAAAATGACATGTACTACTTTATTTTATGAGTGAAATACTTTATATGATCTTTATAGCTTTTGAAGTTTTGCTTTATCATCTGAGAAGACAAGGTAAATATGGGTATGTTCCATTACAATGTTTTTTTTCTATTTATTTATTTATTTATTTACACTCCAGATTTTATCTCCCCCTCCTGGTCCATCTTCTGACTGTTCCACATCCCATATCACCTCTCCACCCCTCTGTCTCCACAGGATATCTCCACCCCCACCCTCCCACCCCACTTGACCTCTAAACTCCCTGGGGCCTCCCAGCTCTTGAGGGTTAGGTGCATCTTCTCTGATTGAACACAGACCCAGCAGTCCTCTGATGTATATGTGTTGGGGGCCTCCTATCAGCTGATGTATGCTGCCTGGTTGGTGGTCCAATGTTTGAAAGATCTCCAGGGTCCAGAGACTGCTGGTCCTCCTACAGGGTTGCCCTCCTCCTCAGCTTCTTTCAGTCTTTTCATAATACATTCACAAGGGTCAGCAGCTTCTGTCCATTGGTTGGGTGCAAATATCTACATCTCACTCCTTCAGCTGCTTGTTGGGTCTTCTGGACTGCAGTCATGATAGGTCCCTTTTTGTGAGTGCTCCATAGTCTCAGCAATAGTGTCAGGCCTTGGGACCTCTGCTTGTGCTAGATCCCATTTTAGGCCTGTCACTGGATCTTTTTTTCTTCAAGCTTGTCTCCATTTCCAACCTTGCAGTTCTTTCAGACAGAAACAATTATGAGTCAGAGTTTTGACTGTCCTATGGAAACCCCTCTCTTATTTGATGCCCTGTCTTTCTGCTGGAGGTGAGCTCTGTAAGTTCCCTCTCCCTACTGTCAGGCATTTCATCTAAGGTCCCTCCCTTTGAGTCCTGAGAGTTTCTCAACTCCCAGGTCTCTGGTGCATTCTGGAGGTTTCCCCAAGTCTCCTACCTCCTGAGGTTGCCTGTTTCCATTCTTTCTGCTGGCCTTCAGAGTTTCAGTCCTTTTCCCTCACTCAATACCAGATCAGGTTCCCTTCTCCCAAGCCACCCCTGTCCCTCCTCACTTGTGATTCCTTTCTTCTCCCTCCCAAGTGGGACTGGGACTTCGACACTTGGGCCTTTCATCCTGTTGAACTTTTTGAGTTCTGTTGACTATATCTTGGGTATTCTGTACTTTTTTCTTTTTTGGCTAATATCCACTTATTAGTGTGTACATACCATGCATGTCCTATTGGGTCTGAGTTATCTCACTTAAGATGATATTTTCTAGAACTATCCATTTGCCTGCAAAACTCAGGATGTCCTTGTTTTTAATAGCTTAGTAGTATTTCATTGTGTTTTATTTTTGGAAAAAGTCCTGCCTAAACAGGGACTTCCATAAACTCAGAATGCATTGAAGACCAATATTTCTTGTTTTTGAAAAATCATCATTAATCTTTTTTACAATCCAGTAGTTATCCCCTTCCCAGTCTGCCCTCTGACAGTTCCTTCTCCCCTCTATCCAAAAGGATCCCCCAACTCACACCCCCCAGGCATAATGACTCCTATTTATTTCTTTGACATCTTTCTTTTTTTTCTCAGCTTACCTAAAATTCTAGGAGCAAGGAACCTTGAAAATACCCTTCTCACAATTAGATATGGGGTTCTGCTCAAAGAGCTAATAACTACGTCAATCTCACACACTGAAGACCCACAGGACAAGGCAGAGGCAATATTCAACTAGACTGTACTTTAACTGTATTGCTTCGTTCTTACATATCTATCATCTTGACACCTACTCTTATTCACCCCTGTAAACTTTTCAAATAATTTCCAGCTTTCTTTCATACATATCTTTATTCATGGAATTTCTTTATATGCAACTACACTTATGATTTAAGACTAGATCTTTTATAGCTACTTTTTAGCTCTGAGAACAATCCTACTAGTTGGCAGAATCAGTAAGTGAGATATATTATGCTATATTTCTTCACATTGTCTATTGTTTCACTATAGATAACCTACATCACCAGCCCCCATCAGATAATATTTCCTGAGTTCTTTGCTAAGTTTAGCTCATGATTCTACTCATCTAAGACCTGGATGCTGTCCATATTCTCTTGTGCCTGTTTATCTCCATCTGTTCTTCTAAATGGCCACTTCCCAGCAACAGTTTGACAGCCATCTCTCAGGACACCATAACATCTTGATATCAACATGTAATAGAATTGGAACGTTTCCTTACCCTGAAGAATCGCTGCTTCACACAGAGGACACATGCTTAGGAAATTTTAACTTCCTTGCTAGAGGCAAAGTTCCCTGTTTTGTCTTCCAGGAGAACCTCCACATATGGCCATAAACCCATCAGTATGATCAGCTTACAAAACTCTACAAGTCAACCTAAGAGATGGCGGTGTCTTACAATTTTTGAAGCAATCTGTCCACCAAATGGCACTAGTTTTATCCAATTATATTATCATTCCTTATAATCATGGCTAAAATAAGAGACAGAAGAAAACAAATCTAAAAAGTTTTTAATAACATAAAACTTTTGTACAACTGATAAATGTTTCTTATGTCACCTCAGATTTCACAGAGGTTTTATTATGTAAAAAATTTAAGAGAATAGGATTTTGTTCTAATAACTTGAAATATATGTTTCTGTATACTCTTGGGCTCTCCTATATTTAAATTTAGTTTTGAAGATGCATTCCAAGTCAGTAATGATTGTAATGCCAATGCTGCATAGTTGGCCCTTTTTAAAGCAACTTTACCTTGGTGACAAAATTCAGGCTAGTCTGCCAAGTAGTATGTAGCCTAATTAGTACAAATGAAAGAAAGGAGGCAATTAACCAATGGGGAAATTGTGAGTGAAGAGAACAAAATGTGAACCAAGACCACTGAGAAAACTTCCAGGAGGCAGATAGCTGGAAGTGTTCACCTATTATTGAAAATGAATACATATCTTTAAATAATGATGACATATATGTTCACATACATAGGATGATCAAATTAAGCATGCATAATTTGATGGAAAGAATTATGAAACCTGAATTTATTAGCAATATGTATTTAAATTTGCCAAAATAACCATAGAACTCTCTGCAAAAATTATTTCACAAAAGTTGATATTTAGGTGTCTCCTGTGTTTATAGTCGTAACCTATTTTGAACTGTTAGTATTTTCAATTTTTCTCTTTTAAAGTTAAGCACAGTAATATTGGAAAGTAATTTCATATCAATTTTTAAAAGGTTTAGTGTTCGTCCAGAAGCTGCCATGCTTCCGTTTATAGTGAAGAAAACAGAGTGAGAGCAGGTCTGAACTGAGGGCTGTTTACAGCTATTATCATCGCCTTTATTCTCAGATTAGTAGTTGCTAGTGAGTTTATCTCACTGATACTTACAACTACTTGTAAATGTGGGTTATTTGTCTAAGTGAACTCCTGCTGTTTTATACAGACAAACAATTAATTATTCCCATGTGGAAGACTCCCTCGTCACCAAGAACAGACACCATTTTCCTCTTTCAACGCTTCTATTTAAACTAGATTTTGATAACCCCTATTTTATTCTTTAGAGAAATACTAAAGCAATCGGAGGTTATAGGAGTTTTCTTCTGTCTCAGCTGGACCTGGTGTCATGCTCAGAAGATAAAAACGTGACTATGGGAGGTGTCCTTTTGTTCACCTAATTACTGGGGTGACATTAGCTTCCCAACTTGTCAGGATCTACTCAGCAATATCAAAAGGGTCACAAAACACTGTGATTTGAATATTACACAATTTCTTTCATTTATATTATGTGGAAAAACTATTCATGTTCATAGTTAGGATTTCATTGAGTTTATTTCATGAAATTTTTCTTGCTTTTTTTTCCCCAGAAATTTCTATATGATTAAGGGGGGAAATCAAATGGAATTATACTTAAAGATGTTATTTTGCTATATGAGATGCTATTAACTTCCATTTTAAAATCCATTTAGAAACAAAGTAAAACTAAATAGGTCAAAACCCCTGAGACTATAAACTTGGGCCATAAAATAATTTTAATTTGGTATTTGTTGATTTATAGACACCATAGGTAAGGGTTCTAGAAATCCAGGATGATTTCTAACCTGTCATCTCTTAAACTGTTCCAGAAAACAGACGGGGTGGGGTTGTTACGCAGAGTATTAAAAATGATCACCCCTTAATCTCTCCTGCCATGCTGGACCATGTTCCTGCTCTAGTGCGGGTATTAGCCAGCAACAACACTATGTCTCTGTGGGGTCCTGCTATTCTTGAATGAGAGTTCATTTCACATACATACAACACCCCACACACCCCATAATCAGTCATCTACCGCTTAGTTACTCATAGAAGCACTTAAGGCTTAATTATCCAATCAACTTTATATATCAATAAGATCACAATTTACAAGATGCCAATGCAATAATTTCAGAGCCAAATGATAAAGATAATACTTTAACCCAATTATCCTAACGTTGAGAAAAACTTAGTTACTTGTGGCTATTTAAAACCACAAGGGGTCTGGATCATCTCCTGTTCGTCTGTATCCAAGTTGATTTCCCCTCACTCTCCCTGACCTCTCTCACTCCTAAACTTCTAGCTCCACCTCTCTAATCCTGTCCAATCACAGGCCTGTCACTGCCCTAATGTGATTGGACAGAGAAAGTGCTGCAGCAGGAGTATCAAATTCATTCTGGGATTTAGTATTTACAGATTCACAATATTATTCTGCTAACAATATAAGAAACATACATAAACAAATAAGAAAACGACAGGCAAACTTAACCTGATGAACAGAGATACAGAAATTTTCAAGAGAACACTTGCAAACTAAACTAATTAACACATTCACTACTTCAAGCATCATGGCCAAAGAGATTTTATTCTAGGACACAAAGATCAACATGTGCAAGTACATAGATGTTGATCAACATAACAATGAAGTTAATGACCCAAGTCACATGATCATCTCTACAGATGCATAAAAGACACATGGCAAAGTTAACCTTGTCTTCAAGTTGAAAATCCTGGAGATCCTAGGAATAGAGTAAATATACCTCAAAACAATGAAGGCAAGACATGAAAAACCCACGGTCAATATTATACTAACAGGAAAAAAACTGAAAGCATTTCTTCTAAAGACTGGGAGGTGATGAGAGAGACCAGTTATCCTCATAGTCATTCAATATTTTGCTCCAGGCTATAACCACAAGGCAAGAGAAAGATGTAAACAATATGAAAGGAGGAATTGAAATTATTGCCACTTAACATGACACAATTCTGTAATGAATAGATTCTATAACTATAAAATCTAGTTTTTTCTTCCAATCCACTTAGTTCCTACAAATAACTATTCTGATCCCAATTATTCATCAGTAAATTCCTAGACCATAAACTTTGACTTGTTCTCTGATTAGCTTTTAACTTATGATCCTTTATATTCCAACACAACTTTATTTATATCCTAGTTTACATATGTCTCCTCAGCGTTCTGAGATGAATCTTTCTTTTTAGTCTAATCTGAGTTCAGCTACATGGCTGGCTTATGTCCCTCTCCTCAGTGTCCTCATTAGAATCTCCTGTCTCTGACTATTGCCCAGAATTCTCTCTATCCCTGCTAGATGTTCTATCTCCTATTTCCTGCTTCAGCTCATTGGCCATGAACTTTTCTAGTAAGAAGTGATGTTTATAAGAAACCCTCTCTACAAATATCTGGAAGAAAATGCTTAGATTTAACACTGATTTCAGTAAAGTTGTACAATGTAAAATCAACACACACAAATTAGCATTCATGTATATTAATAATAAATTTTCTGAGAAAGTATTTAGGAGTAGTGTCACAATCACAACACTTTTTACCAGATTATACTATTTAGGAATAAATTACTACAAGGATATAAATGACCTACAGAAAAAAAAACAGTTTAGAACACTGAAAAATAAAATTCAAGGTACTAGATGATAGAGAGAGCCTCCATTTTCCTGAAGAATAAATATTGTGAAAATGTCCAGATTACTGAAAACAGTTTACAGATTTGTTGTAATTCCCATGAAAACTTCAGTGACATAATTCACAAAACTAATAACTACAAAGAAAATTATGTTCAGAAAAAATAACTTACTAAAACTTAATTTTTTATAATTAAAAATATTTTTATAAATTAAAAATAATAACAAACCCAGATTATTCTATGATGTTTTGATATATTATTTAAAATGAATTGTAATTTTAACACAGCAGGCAAGATTCAATATTGGAAACAGTACCTACATAGAAATCAGTTGTAAAACAAAAGTGCCAAAAATACACATTAAGTATAGATTTGTTTAGGCATTTTGAAATTCTGTCTCAAGGAAAAAAAATAAAACATGTGGGAACCTGTATTTGTAAAAAGGTATCCAAATACTAACTGAACATTTATAAATATTTGATATTTATTAAAACATCAATTTATTAATTTCTCTATGTGGCATTATAGCCATGAAATGTGAAATAGAGATAACGTATATGTACCCTGACATATATAGCATAATGGAGGACCAAAGGGGCTACCCTGAACCAGATCTCTAAATGTTGTATAGAGTCATATGCTTGCATGAAGTTGTAAAACAAATATCCAAGTTTGCAAGAGGACACTTACCTACCTGTCCTCCTCAGAAGAAGTCAGTCTCACAGATGACAAGGAAAGAATAATGATCAGTTTAGCTTTTCATGAGCTACATTTAAATTTTCAAGGCATTGCTATAACAGTGGTGTGCATTAATGAATACATTAGATCTATATAACATTTTATAAAAATAGAACTTGTTAGAAAGTCCTATTTCTGATGCTACTTTCTTGTGAATAACTAGCTATAAGTCAATGTATAGGTAAAAAACTACATAGAAACAATGGTTTTTGTACACAGCAGAGAAGCTGAACATATGAACTCACAGTGGTTATGACACAATACATGTGCAAGCACAAACCAAAATAGATTACATCATGGAGAGAAGAGATGGTCATGAAGTCCTAGCTCTGTGTAGCTAATGAAAGTGATTGGTGCTGAGAGGAAAATGAACTTAAGAGTATTCATCAGAATATACTTAGTGGTCCAATAGATATGAACCAAGTCATCCTGCTCTGTATCAAATAAATACTGGCCTTATGATTTGTCAAATGATGTGACAAACATTGAAAGCTAATCAAGTTTGTTTGCTCAATCAGTGCCTCAGCTTACTATGTCCACAGAGATTTAGAAATGTGTTTGATTCTCTAAATGTGACTCAGATAGAATTTGCAATGGTGATAACATTTCTGTAAAAAATATACTGTTTTCACATCAGTGAAGTAAGAGTTTTTAAAAGTATTATAAAAGTTCAATTATATGTAGTTTTCTTATTTTCAAAACAAGTATACTGTATTTACATGTGTATGTGGAGGTTCCTTAAATGCCAAACATATACATATAAAGACTGCAAAATGTCATGAAGACATCAAACGGTTTAGGCAATTGTGTAATTATCTTTAATATGTAAAATGTCCCTTCAGATAACTCAGGTTTTTATTTCTTGAATTCCTACTTTAATAAACATTACTCAGAAATTATTACTTTTTTATTCTTCATAATAATTGACTTTCTATTAACTTTATTCAATATTTCAACCATAGATATTGATTCTTAACATCACGCCATAGCTTTGTTCTGATACATAGTAGTTTAATATATTAGTGTTGACTGTATATGTGAAAGAGTAAATAAGTAAATACATATAATTTCTTCAAAGCAATCATTATAATATAATGAGATATAAGCGATGACTCAGCCCATTATCATTTGTCAATTAACTGAACATGTACAGCGGGGTGAGAGGAGGGTGAAGCCAGTAGTAACCAAGCTGCTACATGGTTTGGTTTTGTTTTGTTTTTCTTTATTTCTGTTTTCCTAGAAGATAAATATGGATCAAAAAGAAAAAAAAATTGTGCAACCCTTTTTCCTAACAGTCTGTAAGTCTGAAAATTATTAAAATCTAATGAAATATTTCTTGAAAGTACAGATGTATGTATAAATGAACAAATTGGCCATGTCAAGATCATTGAGTAACATGCTAAAGCAAATCTCAACTCTCATCTACCCATAATGATGAGGTTTTGGCAGACTGAGGAAGCAAAGAGTAGCATTACAGTGGACTGAAGGAGCAAAATGGATCACTGGGGAAGCTTTAGGAAAAGGACAGTATACGGAGGCAAGTTCTTGCCAAGGAACAGAGTATGAGTTTATGTGACAGGACTATGCAGGAGTCAAGAGGAAAGTTGTTTCCAATGCTAAGTCAAGCCATTAATCAGGGCAAAAGGGAGTTGAAGAAACCTGGAGAAAAATGCTAAAATATGACACATCAAGAGAAAGCCATACACCAGGCTCACAAACAAAGAATCAGAGGCTTCAGCAACTTAGTCAAGTGGAAAATATCTTCTGACAGGCCCTCTGTTGCTCTGGGAGTCTTGTAACTTGTTGGTCTGGTTTGGGGACAAAGATCCCTACTTCTTAAATTGATATGATCTGACTTAGTTGGCTTGGTCACACAAGATAAAGTCTATAATTTGAGCTTTAATATCTGTTAAATGTTAAGGAAACAAGAATTGAAGAACACATTTTTTTCCTCAGATATAAGAAACTATATAATGAGGATGGAGTTGGTGAAGATTATTCATTAGAAGATGAGCATGTTTTATTTAGTTTATAAATCTAGACAGATGGAACCTTGCACCCATCAGTTCCTATCTTGTGTAATTGTTCTTAAATTAATTAAACAGATCTCATAATGTTCCCTAGGTAACTTTAGAACTGCAGAACATAGCAAAACTTACAGAAATTATTTTTCATATTGACCTTTTAGCAACTTTGCTGACTTTTCTAACTTAAAGACAGGATCTGTTGCCGAATTGAAAGGTGTAGTATTTTGACATAAACTCTTGCATTTAAATTTCCTTTTAAAGGTATAAAAGAGGTATGTGTGTGTGTGTGTGTGTGTGTGTGTGTGTGCGTGTGAAAGAGAGAGAGAGACAGAGACAGAGACAGAGAGAGACACAGAGAGACAGAGACAGAGAGACAGAGAGAGAGCTTAATGTGGTTGTCTCTGTGTTATAAGCAAAGGTAATACAAACTGGGTGAGTAGCAACTTTTACAAGTGAAATACTGAAGCTAATTCAGTATTCTGTATATAGCCAGAGTAAGATAAAGTGATTCTCATGATGAGTTTATGATGTATGTATGTATGTATGTATGTATGTATTTAGGTATTTATAGGGAAATTAACAAAAAAACAGGATTTGAGTTGGAATCTCTGAAAGCTTTAAGAAACTGAAAAGAATGATGAGAAAATATTGTAAACAAAAAAGAATATATGATAGGGCTCAATTTATATAAGTAATTGCTCATCTTAAATAATTCTACTTTCAATAACCCTATTTCCATATAAGAACATTTATTTGTAGAACCATGTTACCAACATCCATTGATTCCTTTAAGCAAAAATAGAAGCTACATGACAGTCATGTTATTCATAAGGAACCCCTAATGACACTGGAATACAGTGTAGATTCTTATCCCTGAGATTCATGCCATTGTCTGTGTATGCATTCTAGAGTCTCTAACATGGGCTTTCCACAGTTACATATGAGAAATGACCTGGTGTCAGCAGCTTTCCAGCTCCTAGGTTGGACTTGTGATTATAGACAAGGAGCAGAAGACCTTTGGTACCACATTCTTTTCTGTTGCCTAGAAGCTTTACCTGAGAGTATCAGGTGTACCACAAACCTGAGCTAGAGACATGGCTCAGCAGTTAAGAGCACTGACTCATCTTCCAGAGGTCCTGAGTTCAATTCTCAGCAACCACATAGTGGCTCATACCATCCATAATGGGATCTGATGCTCTCTTTAGGTGTGTCTGAGGAAAGTTTCAGTGTATTCATATACATAAAATAAATAAATAATTCTAAAAAATGTAAAAGGAATACAGGGCTACAGGATCTCTTGTCCAGCTTCCTCATACAACACATTTCATGAGAGTAGTGCTAACTTCATAACAAAAGCAGCTACAACCTCCTTTTCTAGTTTCCCTTTCAGAGCAAAAGTTTTTAGGTGAATTAGCTCATATACTACCCTTTATATTCTGGTGGCTTGAATGGAGGGTGAAGCTCGAAGCAAGTAATCCTGCAACGACAATGTGCCAGTATGCTCAGTGTTAAAAAAAAAAGACAAATAACTCAAAAATGTTTAACAAATAAGGATGACAATCAAATAACTATTCGAAAAGGAAGGCAAATGTGCCTAGTTTAGAAATCAGTGGAACTTGCTATTAGAGTGAAGTTTTGCTAGAATTCAGGACATAGGACAAGAGGGAGTGACTTCAAGAAGTACCTTGAACTACACACAAAGAGAAAAAAAAACAGTGGGAAAATTAATGAAGAAAGAGACAAAATTTTCAGTCATTTTTCTTAGTCATTGATTCAGCTTTCTTGAATATAGAAAGGAATGAGATAGTATATCTGTGCATGTGTATTAGTAGAGTACAAAACATGAACATATTAAGCATTGAGAATAAATGAGGCAATCACATTTGTAATATACTAGGCAATAACAACATAAAAAGATAAGTAGAGATAGAGATACATTATTTGAATTAAATAATACAGATCAGTAAGTTTCTCCCTCCCTCCAAACCCAGCTCTATAAAATACAGAAAATGTTAAGATTATAAATTTGAGGGTTGATATCTATATATCTATATATCTATATATCTATAGATATCTATCTATATGTATACATATATATATATATATAATTTATATGTGTCAATAACATGGTAAATTGGCACAATCGAGGGATAAGCAGAACTACACAGTATAGAGCTTTTACTTTTATTGGAGATTTTATTGGATAAAATTGATAAACTATGTCATCAGAAGCACATTTTGCTAAATTGAAATGTAGAACTAATCCCCAATTATAATTTTTCAGGAAATCAAATTTTATTCTTAATTCAATGCATTTGGTTCAAAAAAAAAAAAAATAGAGACAGTTCCAAACAGAGAAGTAAAGAGTATAGGGATAAAAAAATGAATCTAATGGGAAAGAAAGAAACAAACACTCAAAGAATGAAAATAAGAAACAAAGAAAGAGGAAGCAAAAAAGGAAGGGATGGAGAAATGAAGGGAAAATAAAGGAAAGAAGAAAAGGCTACCACAGAATTATAAATCTAGTGAACAATTATTATTGTTTGTAAAGATAAAATAGAGTCTTGATTTAAATTAAAAAAAAATCATTACAAGATAGTTAAGTTGGACGGTAAACAAACAAACAAACACCAGAGATGTAAGCAGAAGGGAGTTTTGTTCCTCCTCGTGGCATCTCAGGTAGAAAGCCTCCACAGCATCTCTAAGACTAATGCTGTCTCACTAACCCTGGCATTTTATGCTGCAAACTGTCATCCTCACATTTCCTCCACTCGTACCATAACACATAATTGTGTAATTGTATGAAATAATTATATTATATATTACATAGTATAAACATATTTATTGTGTTTCTTTAATTAACACTGTAATTTATAAAATAATGACTGACAGTGTTTTTCATAAATGCATTAATATTTCCAATACATATATTTTAAAATTGATACAATTTTAAATCTTTTTTTTTTAAGACAGGGTTTCTCTGTATAGCTCTGGCTGTCTTGGAACTCATTCTGTAGACCAGGCTGGCCTTGAACTCAGAAATCTGACTCTGCCTCCCAAGTGCTGGGATTAAAGGCGTGCACCACTAGCGCCCGGCTTTAAATCCTTTAATTGTAAATTTATAACAAAAATGTGGGATTACAAGGTCTTTTGCCCTAGGCTGTGTTGAAACTGGAAGTTCTTGTGAGTGTCTGCAATCCTGCAGCACTCCCTTTGATGTTCCTTTGATGTTCCTTTGAAGTATCCCTTTGATGTTCCTGAACTGACTTATCACTAAAGGACTTGTGGATGTCTCTAGACCCCTGAGGCCATCTTGTTGTCCATAGGTCATGCTTTGTCCAGGGCCCATGTTGATGTGAATGGCTTGGGCTGCCATCTGAGGTCTGTGATTATGTCCATAGCTCATGCAGCAGCAGAGAGGGTCTTGTTGATGTGTATGCCACTGGAGGCCTTGCTAAAGTTTGTGGCACATATTGATGCTAGAGACCATGTCAATGTTTACAGTCTGTATTTTCAAAAGAAACCATGTGTAAAACCATGATCTGTGCTCATATTGACTGCTAAATGTAAAGGGCATAAAAGCTACCTTTCCCATGGTATTGATGGCTGCAGTTACATAGTTGAGAAAGAGTAGCATAGAAGGTTTTTATCTGACAGTATTTTTCCCTAGCCCCCAAAGTAACAGCCTAGACAAAATGTCACTGAAAAGAAATCTTTAAAATTGTGATAAGGATGCTGAAGTACAGTTCTCTACAGCTGAGAGCTTCTGTCAGAGTTACAGCTGGGAAGGACTCAGCTTTCTTTAAGGGGCTGGCATTGTGAGTTTGACCATGTTCCAATGAGTAAATGGGCAACACAAGTTGAACTTGTTTAAATTGAACTTGTTTTTTCTTTTCTTTTTTGTTTTTCTTTTTCTTTTTTTTCTTTTTTTTTTGAGAGGGTATGTGTAGGAAGTCCCAAGAGGAGGGCACACCAGGGAGAATATGAAAGTGAGAGTACCTGGGGTTTATGATGTGAAATTCTCATTATTCAGTAAAATATTATGAGAAGATGTGAGACTGAAAAGATAGCTCAATGATTAAGAGGAAATCTGGCACAAGTAGGTACTTGAATTCTATTCCTAGTACCCAGTGGCTCTCTGCTCCCACATCTTGGTTCTCAAAGCCCCAGCCCCTCTTGGGGACACTGCAGGTACATGTATTTATATGCACATATACCTCACAGCAGTGCAAGTACATACACAATTGGAATAAAGTAAAACAAGTTGTGAAGAGATAGGATATCCTAAAAACTTATTTTCCAAGAAGAAATTAGTAGATTTCTTTTAGATATGTTTACTTAAATGCAAATAAAAAAATCAATGCACTTAAAATTATACCAGAAGGTATAAAATTAATAAACAGAAACATCAACAGTGATTAATGGAATAACATCAGTGTTACCAAGATCTTTATAAAAACAGACTTAAAGGATGCATGAAGGATTAGGGGCAACGATATGCTATATATTCAAATAATGGCCCAAATTTCTAATGGTTGATAATACACATAATTACACATATTCCCCTGAATTTTATGGAAACCAAGAAAAAATAATGAAGTCATTTACACCGAGGCACATCATTTTCAAAATATTGAAAGATCAAAACACACAGAAGACAAAACAAAAGGAATACTAAAATTTCTCACATTCCTGGTACAGCTTTTACAAGAGTACTTGGTGTTAGTAGAATAAGACCTTCAGAGTTCTGAAGAGCAAAGAAAAGGTTATACTATGATTGCAATTTGAACTGAATTATCTTTTTAAAATAAAGACAACCAATAACAGCTGCAACTAAGCAGTGTGTTGTCCAGATTATAATTGCTTTAAGAAAAGTGAAAAAGATCCCATTTATGTTAACAGAAATGTTACAGGTATTAAAAGGTTTATCTTAGTGTGTGTAGTGTGTGTGTGTGTGTGTATGTGTGGTTGTGTGTG